>NW_019154086.1:55084669-55328251 GCF_002288905.1 Enhydra lutris kenyoni | reverse complement strand
GATATGATACAACAAAGGGATCCATTTAAAGGCTAATATTCTACCATGCAATCACAATAGGAAAAATATTCCTCAATCTTTAATATAAAGTAATTTTGGTGGTATCAACTTACTAAAACAATCAGGAAACAAGGTAAGTATTAGCACATTTCCTGCCACACAGTAAGTGCTTCATAAGTATTAGCTATTAGCAGGTAGGAGACTTGGGGAAGAAGGGAGGAGACCGAAAATAAAAAGAACAAAGAGGAAGAGAAAGGGAAGGTATGTCTAGCGTGCAGTATTTTTTAGTCCTAGTTCGCACTATCACAACACACTTAATGCCCTCCTCCTATATGTGAACCAAAAACCCTCTTATCCTGTAGGAGATGCTTCTTCATTTCCAGAGTTCTTATTTAAAGAAAATGCTGTTACCACCTTTTGATAAGAAGAAAGAAAAACAGTCTCTCTACACTCATTTTTATTAAACAAATAAGTCTGGTAGTGGAACTTTTTTTATTTAATGCATAAACATATTAAGTCCCTTTATTAGAGAAATTGTACATATTGGTGAATATGGTCAATGGTCACATCTATGGGTTAATTGTTTAAAAATCAGAAACAATAATTAGGATAGATTCTATGCTCTCTCCGTTACATTGTGAAGTGTCTTGTGTAGTCATATTCTATTGTTGGAATGACAGCTTGTACAAACTTCAAGAAAATTAGAAGATACCTAAAGGTCTTTAGCTAAGGAAAACAGATTGGTAAATGGTACTATGATTTAAACTAACATTGTAGTTATCCTATTTCTCAGAAAAAATATGTAAGATAAAACCTTAAATCAAGTATATTAAAAAAATTCACTCATGCAAGTTTGTGTCTATTCAACATGAGGTTCTCTATAACTTTAAGACTGCTCGACCCACTCCCATTTAATATTTGAATGTGAAACTTCCTAATGAGTTCACAGGAGCCCAATTATTTTGATATAAAAATAAGGACAGGGGTGTTCATATTTAAGTGAGTGGGAAATGGTTCCTTTACTGTTAGTCTGCTAGGTTATGTTAGAAACAAGGCAACCTTTGCATTATTAGCACCACGTTCTAAACAATGAATCTTGGAACACTGAAAAAATAAAGTAAAATTTTTTTAAAAATTTAAAAAAAGAAAGAAAATAAGGCAGGGTAAAGAATATAAAAGCACTGAAGCAAAAGAAAAAAATTAAGCAGAAACCATCTGTAAGGACTGATTCTAAGTTAGTTTATGTACATAAACTTGGAAAACTCTGTGTTTAATAATGACTCATCAATGCCCCCAATAAACATTAAACTCTTAAGATTTCCAAGTACTGTGGAACACGGAAAAAAAATCAGGATTTTATTAGAAAGAGTCCATTGTAGCTACAGTATCTTCCAAGTTGCTACCTAGCCCCTCCACTACAGAAATGAATGCTCAAGTTATGCATCACACAGTTTCAGGAGTAAATCTGGTTTGGACCAAAAGTTCTTGGTTTCTTTTAATGTCAAATATGTCCTCTGAGGAACCCCCTTTATTAGCAATTTAGTTTATCTGTAATTCCAAGAGAGGGGTGACCCCTCACAGTCTACATCTAACACTGAGTGGCATGAACAAGCAAATGTAACATCAATCTAGCACCAAATTAATTCAAATTATTTGGCATCTAAATCACCGATTTTGGCTGCTTTTGATGAATCCATGCTATAGGTATATGTACTTCGATATCCAACAGATGATTTAGTTTCCTCTTGTCAACCACAGAGAAAGTAGGAAAATCATAGTAAGATGTGAGAAGGGTGCTTTTATCTGGAGAAAACTGTATTTTAAGAATATCTGAAATATACTTTGTGTGTTTTACTTTTTAATTAACCTATCTGTTAAACTGAATTCTTTGCTTCAGAGACCTTAGAATGACACAACCTAAGTTTACTTTTACCTGAGGGAAGCACATTTTTTGTTAACAGTTAAATTGGAAATATACTTAGGGAAAAGATACTCATGTGTTATCTTCTAAATTAGTAGGTTACTCTTCTTTCATCAATAAATTATGCCCACTGAGTTTCTTTTCCATCAAGAGCAAAGGTTTTATATTCAAATACTCTTAGCCATTGCCTCTTGGACAAACAAAAGAACTGGCAAGCTGCTGCCTAGAAAAGCACATACTGACCTGAGGCTCTGTAACGAGGCAGAGCTGACTGGTGCACACAGGGACATGTGCTAACCAACTAACAAAGCAGAAGTATCACAATGTAACATTTCCCAAATAAAGACTTGTACTAAGACTTCCATTATGAGGGGCTAAAACAAGTTATTGGTACTGTGGCACTAACACTGTACCAGTATTTCCCAAAGAGGAAAAGAAAATCCTAGGAACCAAATATAGGTAAGGATACATATGAACACCAAGTTCTCCTCCTCCTTCTGCAACAGTCTCAATGATTTTCTTCATCACCTCAGCATGCCTAAAAGCAAAAGAACAAATAACTATTATTAGCATAGATCAATTAGATCAAAATAGGAAAAGCAAGTTTTTGTGAAGAAATCTACCTTATTAGTGTCAGTGATTTAATTTTAACATAATAGTTATATTATAAAATATTTTCCTCCCAACAAGTCAGGTTGTTGAGAGTCATATACAATGTTTTATTGGAACACAGGCTAAATTTTTAAAGTCTAATCATAGTCAAAACACAACAGCACTGGTTTTCCTGTAACAGGAGTGGGAGGAGTGGGGGGAAGGGGTACCACAGCAGAAAGCCAGAGAAAGGGAAATCATGCCAGGGTATAATTGCAGAGCAAGGACTGTCTGCTCTAAGAAACAAACAAGAATCAGACCAGGAAAATTCAAAAAAGCTACATGGTGACAGCTAATCAATAAAACAAGGACATACTTAAAATGCTGTCATTTTGACTATTCAAATATTTAGCAGAGAATAAGCCAAAATTGGGTCTTAAAAAAATTTAACTTGGTTGGAGTTAAGAAGTTTATATATTTTGTCTTTGTCTTAATGCATATTATAAAATTTATCTGATTTTCTTTTCCTTTTTTTTTTAATTTGAGACAAAGAGCGCACGAAAAGCATGGGGTGGGGCAGTGAAGGAGATGAAAAGCAATTTCCCATTGAGCAGGGAGCCTAACACAGGGTTTGATCCCAGGACCCCGAGATCATGACCTGAGATGAAGGTAGACCTGACCCGAAGGTAGACGCTTAACCGACTAAGCCACCCAGGCACCATCTGATTCTATTTAGAAATAATTTTTTGGCTTTATATAAAGAAATATGTTTATCTGAAGTTTTTGCCCAATCCACAAATCTCTTCACAGTCAACCAGTGTCTTTCCTTTCCTACAGAAAAATGATATATCAAAGTAATTGCCTAAGTATATCAACTGAGAAAAAGGCAGTGCACAAAAGAATGATCTTTTAGATATATTCTGGCTTACATAATGCTGCTTCAACTTTTATGAGTATAAACTTCATGACAGAGGCAGGCAACTTAGAAGATAAGAGTAAATGTATCAGCTCCAAGAATCCAAAAACATAATCTGATGGCAAGGCCTAAAATGTACTTGAAATCTCACCTTATAGACCCCCAGCTTTTTGGCCCTATTACATTACATTGCATAACACAGTCATTTATTAACATGTTTAACATTAATTACCAGTTAAACCTCTTCTTTCTTTTCTGGACTAAAATTTACACCTGAGAGAGACATGCCTCAAAATGAGGCATGTCCTAAAACCTCAAACCACTAAAGGAGTGGGTAGAGTAAAATAAAAACCTTCTAGATAATAAAAAACTAAAACTAATGACTCTTGAATTACTTTTCAGTTAGCAATATTAACAACTCTTAACATAAAAAAAGCCAGAAAAATGAACAAGGCTTTCTATATGATAAAACTTGAGAATCAAGAGGCCGCAAAAAATGAGAAAATATTAAAGAATTTTTAAAAACTAGAATGTTGCATCAAATTAGTCAACGGAATACCAAATTTCTCATCTCAAAAATATTGTTACCAGAATTTCTCAATGTTTTGCAAAAGCTACCATTAGAAATAACAACAAATCATGGATACAGACTCCGTTTACTCATTTGGCCCTGAAAAAACACAATGATAAAAAGAAAATCCCAAATTATAAAATGCACTTGACTTAGTAGGGCTGAACATCTCTCAACTGAAGAGTAAAGGAAAAGAGAACTCTGCATACATCTCCCTTCACTAACCAATAAAAAGAGATAAATAGGTCATGGAGAAAAACACAAAGATAACTTCATACTCCACATTCACAGGTAGCTACATCACAATAGGGCAAACCCAAGTCTAAATGATGGGTATTTTTTTAATCTAAAAAACATCTTCTAAATTATTTTCAGAGCTAAAAATAGTAGTAAAATCACAAAGATCTATACTATAATTAAACACACAGAGAGAGCAAAAAAAATTCTTAATGAATTTAACTTAAATTGGTGACTTTTTCCTTTTTCTTTTATGTTTTAGCGTAAGAACATTTCTACGAAAGACAAAAGAGAACTATACTTGCTTATTACATTTCTTCTGTCAGGGCACTTTGGATTCCCAGGTAACAAATCCATGAAGTACACACAACACACAACACACAAACACACCTGCATGGGTGAACTGAACACATTGGAGGTGGTGGGAGATGAGGGTGATTTTCAATGGTCACTGTTTTCTTCACATGATCTTGACTGATGTCTTCATACATGTGTTCAACTGTTAAAGGCTGCCTTTGCTGAAACAATAAAAAAATGTTTTGAAATCACTGTTTAAAAAATTTTAGACCTAGATTTCCATGTTTAAAATATATTTATCTCCACCTCACCTATAATACAGAATTCCAGACTATTTAGAACTACCAGACTTTTGCAGGGAGAGTTTATAATACATTTATACCAGTGAAGGGAGGAGAGTGGAGGAGTCTGTACATCAACACTACCTAATGCGACTTCAGCCACCACCTAATGCAATAAAGATCCCACAAAAAAAACAAGTTCATGGCTGTCAAACATTTTATAACTTTGTATTTCATCTTTTGGGTGTATTTCGCTTTACTTTTTTGCTTCTCATTCATAGTCGTAAGAATGACGGTTAAAGCAAGTTAATTTTATTTCAGTTATCCTTTAATTCAATTAATAAATTAGTTAAAAAATGGTTTACTGTCTTAAAGAAAAAAAACACATGCCAATATGATCATTCTGTAAATGCTTTATATATCCATCAAATTTAATACCCAACAAACTTAATATAATAAATTAAGTTCAATTTCCCTTATATTTTGAAGGAGTAACCCTCAGGGACCAAGCAATAAATACTTAACAGATTATTTCTGTTTGATTCTTAGTAGTGTTATTGTCACACAGAATAATTCACAGTTTCTTCAAAGTAAGAATCAAATTCAATATTAATCATGAAATTGTAAAACAAACGACTTCTAAAATTTAAAAGGCAACAATATATACCCACAGACCTAATGATAAAGAAATTAAATCCAACAATTTGAAACATTTACATTAAAATATATTTTCTGTTTTTACCTCATCATAGCCGAACAACCATAATCGTGGTGTCTGGTAATATTTATCATAAGTGATATAAAGGTCATAAGTTCTTGTTTGCAAAATAGCATCTTCACCTCCAGCATCAGTTTTAGTTTTACAAGCTTCTACTATTTTCCTTGTGTCTAGGGTAGCCTGGCAATATAGGAAGAAATTTAAACCCATTAAAATCAGTATGAATGTGACAATTAAGAAAATATTTTTCCCACCCTATATATTTTTTTCAAAAACAAACAGAACATAAAGCCAAAGCTAAAACATTATATACTATAACCAACACAAACATATAAATAAAGGTTTATTAGAAAGATCAAGATACTATTAGGAATACTAATTCCCAAGCTTATTCACTAAATGTTAACTAAAAACTCAATTTACAAACCTCATCTGTTTCCAACAATCCACTTTCTTCATATTCTGTTTAAAAAGCAACAAAAGATTAATCAAGTTCAAGAAAATTTCCTAAACCAAGCTATATATTACTTCAGAGTATCATTCAAAATCTGGACTTTTGCTTTTGTTTTTAACTGAAGGTATCGAAAAGGTATGAGGGACCTGATTTTACACTTCCAAAGCAGCAGATTCTTTAACTGACACAGCCAGAGAAAGTTAGCTTGCCAACGCCTAATCCAAGCTACAGCCTATTAGCAATACCGAACAGCATCCTGATACTGCAGACACTCAGTGACTCCATCGCATACACAAGGCTATTTACATAATTGCATAAAATGTGCTGATTAAAATCATCATAGGCTTCCATGCTACTGAATCCAGGGGTAAATTCTCAGTTTTCATCTTAACTGATGTCTCACAGGGCCATCTGGATGATTTCGTCCCACCTTCTTTGACACTTTACTTGGCTGTTAAAATATTATATTTTCTGGCTGTGTCTCTCACCTCACAGGCTTCTTCTCCTTTACTATCTTCTATGCTCGGTTCTTCCTTAGCTCAACTTTTTA
Organism: Enhydra lutris kenyoni; assembly: GCF_002288905.1. Taxonomy (NCBI): domain Eukaryota; kingdom Metazoa; phylum Chordata; class Mammalia; order Carnivora; family Mustelidae; genus Enhydra; species Enhydra lutris. The sequence continues at coordinate 55,321,715 of NW_019154086.1, read as the reverse complement.
AAACTCTACAGTAGCCAAGGGCTCAGTTTCTGGACCTTGTCTTTTCTCTATCCACTTACTCCTTTGATGATTTCATCTAGTCTCAATGGCTTTAAATGCTAATAATTCCCAAATGTATCACTGGCTACACACTTGGATATTTATTTACTTAGAGCTCTAGTGGAATGACTAACATACATCGCAAATAGCACACATCCAAACTGAACTCCCAAACTCCCCCTCCAAAGCTATTCTAGCCCTATATTTTTCCTTATCTCAGTTAAGACACCTTTCCAGACACTGTCAAATATCCTTAGAGTCAGACTTGACTACTCTGTCTCTCTCATGTTACTCCCCCTCAGCAGCAAATCCTTTTGAACCTACCCTCAAAATATGTCCAGAATTTTGTTTCTCATCACTTTCAATATTACCACTTGAGCCTAAGTTATCATTTCTTGCCTAGATTATCAAAACAGCCTAACTATTGTCCCTAAACCTCTTCAATCTGTTCTCAATACAGCATTCACAGTGATTCTGTTAAAATGTTGTATGGCATTCTAAGTTCCTTTTCTATTTAGAAAAACCCTCTAATGGCTTCTCATCTCACTGCATTAAAGCCAGGGCCCAAGGTTATCTCGCTGACTCCATGCCTTACTTCTCTGCTTCTGCCCTTGCTCCTCTCTGAACACAGCATATTTATTTTTTTAAAGTAAGTTCTACACCCAATGTGGGGCCTGAAATCATGACCCTGAGTTCAAGAGTCACACACTCTACAGACTGAAACAGCCAGATGCTCCTGCTTATGGTATTTTGTATACACCACACAAGCTCCTACCTCAGGGCCTTTGCATAATTCCTTAGATATCCAAATAGCCTGTTCACTCACTTCTTGCCAGGCTTTACTTAAAACTCATGTTCTCAATTGGGTTTTTCTTGACCAACCTATTAAAATAACACTCATCCTTTCCCAAGACCTTCTGTCCCATTCCCCTCCTTTATTTTTCTCCCTAACACTTATAACCATCTAATATAGCATCTGCATTGCTTATCTAATATTTTTTCTATGTCTCCCATAACTAGAATATAATCTCCATAAGATCACATCTACCGTTTTATTTCTAGCACCAAGAACAGTACCTGATATATAGATAACTATCCTGCCCAGTGTTTATTGAACAGGGAATGAAAATTGCCTGTTGTAGTAATTGTTGTTATATCACCTGCTATACCATCAACACTGTTTTTTAAACAAAATCCCATATAAAGCAATTTTTTTCTTTAGCTCTGTCCAAGAGAAATGTAACAAAACACACTAAAAGGCTGTCAGGTATTTAAGGCAGTCCCACAGCTTGTACTCTAAAAAGAATGCTTTACTCATAGTATTCTGTCTACCCTTCACCCCAGCTCGGATAACTGTACACAATTCAGACTGATGGAATCCAGAAACTATTTGTATAAGAAGGTGGTGCTGACAATTATAAGACATTCAGGTGCAAGTGAAAATAAAAACATGTACATTTGAAGTTCAGGAGATCTGGACTGGAGGCTTAGATATGAAGTTGATCATAGAGATGGTATGTGAGGTTGCTGTGAGCAATTTGGGTTACAAGTAATTCGTTTTATTTCTTCAAAGGATGGGGAGTTTACCATAAAAATAAGGACAAAACTCTTATTAGAATTCAGGAACAGATCTACACCTAGATTTCATGAGAACTTAAAAGTAATTTAAGAAACAAAACTTAAAAGTACTTTAAAGTGCACCTAGGTGGCTCAGTTGGTTAAGTTTCTGCCTTTGGCTCTGGTCATGATCCCGGGCTTCTAGGATCTGATTGAGCCCGGAGTCCCAGTCAGGCTCCCTGCTCAGCTGGGAGCCTGCTTCTCCCTTTCCCTCAGCCTCTCCCCCTTGATTGTATTCTCTCTCCCTCTCTAACAAACAAACAAACAAACAGAAGAAAAGGTACTTTGAGTCAAGGCTACTCTGGCAATTTGGCTATGTGTCACCTCCTCATCCACAAACACTACTTGCTGCTTTGGTGCTTCAACTATACTTGGCACCATCTTCCACTTCTGCATAATAGAGAACATTTCTATCTCACCATAAATTCTATGTATTTGGTTTAAAAAAAAAATACACAATAAATGAGCAAACTTTGTTCTGCTCTGAAATAGTTTTTTTTGTTTTTTTTTTTAGATTTTTATTTGACACACAGAGAGAGATCACAAGTAGGCGGAGAGGCAGGCAGAGAGAGAGAGAGATGAGGAAGCAGGCTCCCCACTGTGTAGAGAGCCCGATGCGGGGCTTGATCCCAGGACCCTGGGATCATGACCTGAGCCGAAGGCAGAGGCTTTAACCCACTGAGCCACCCAGGCGCCCCTCTGAAATAGTTTTTAAGAATTAGCTTAAGAATCTGCATCTTCAAACTTTTAACTGCATTAAAGATTTATGCCTAAGATGTATCCCACTGGAAAGAATGCTTTCAAGGCTATGTCCTAGGTAAAGTACAACAGTCCAAGACTGCTCCGCACTAACTAAATTTAAACTAAACAAAATTCTCTGTTTAATGTTAAAATCTAGAACTCAATGGAGTACAATTCTTGTCTACTTCAATTATAAATATTCCAAAATCAACATTCTAGTATGATTAAAGAAAATCTAGAACATAAATACCTTCCATATCTGCAGCTTCTCCTTCATCTTCTTCTTCCTCCTCCTCACATATTGCTGCGCAATCTTGAAGTTTTATACTGTCCTTTGAAATAAATTATATTTAAAGTCACTTAAGTATGTCCATTAGTTCAAACACCAAACACTCATGTGTCACCACGTGTAAACCACTGAGAAAACAACAGTGGTAAAGACAGTTCTTTTCGTCAAGAAACTCCTATTCCAGTGGAGATGACAAACCCATAAAACAAATATGAAAGGTGATGTGCTAAGTGCTGTCACTGAAAAATATAAAAAATATCATAGAAGCACCAAGAATCACCTAAGCTAACAATTTAACGATTTTTGCACTTCCAAAAAATAGTATTTTTGTTTAACCAATTCATTAATATTAGGAAACTGGTTCAGAGTTATAATTTACATACATAATTTAAAGGAGAAAAAAGATACATATTTGTAAATCACACTACATTTGTAAGTTAAACTTACAAATTATTAGTAAATAGTTAAACTATTATAAGTGAAACATATTCTAATTTGTGAACAATATTTTAGGCTGAATTAAGTAAAACTATCAGACTAGTTATTATAACATGTAAGATTTCAGTTCATTTTTTAAACCATATTTGCACTACAATAAAAGAATACCAAAGACAAGCCTAATACATAATTACCATTTCACAAAATCAATTATTCAAAAAATCTGAAGTCAATGTAGTAAAGTAGAAAAATTGCACATTAGTTTCACCTAATGTACAATTTTACTTAGAGAAGACTCCATTTACCAAAAGAAACTTAAGTTGTATGTTATCATTACCACACCCAAAATGTGAAACCATAGATGATAGTATCTGGGTAATTATTAGATGAGCCAGTATCTAACAAACTAATCATTTAGGGAAATTTTAATCATGTTGATGTTATGGTGATCATACTTGAAACAGAGGAATACAGTAGATACCAACAAGAAAGATTAATACTTGGGTTTGAACAAGTATTTTAAGAAATTATAAAAAATATTGTAATTTTATATTAAATAGGAAATGACAGGAAAGACATTCAAGTTGTACATTATTCTAAGCAGTCACCCTTTAGTATGATATAAGAATGTTAAGTGGGATACCAAGTACCATATTAACCATTATTGCATTTTTCAGAAGTTCTTGAATTACCATAAACCTATCAACAAATGCTATCCACACTACTCTGCCATTTATCATTCCCAAAGTCTGAAGTATATACAATTAGCGGCTGGAGTAAACAAGATTTTCTGAAGGAGCAAGAGCCATTTTGGTGATCTCTCTTTAGTTGTTCAAATTCTCCAAAAAGTAGAATTTCAGAAAGATGAATTTTCAGGCCAATGAACTGAAATTTAATCCCTAGCAAGCATAAAATTGTACATTGAAAAAAACGAAAAACACTTGTTTTAGTTTCTAACACTTCCTGTTAAGACCCAGTTATGAATCCCAAAAGTTCCAAATGACAAAAACACACAAAAGAGAGTATCTAAAACTAGTAACTTTTGTAGTAAATGTTTCATAAGGACAAAAGAAAGTCAATTACTCTGTCCAAATATTCTATCCTCAAAGAGATCTGTTAACAAAATAATTAAGCAAAGATAAGGGTAAAGGCATTTTGTATTATTTTCAAATCACTTCAAACAAATATAAATATATAAAACAACTGCAATCATTTTCTAGTATGAATAGAAAATTTTCAAGGAGAAAAATTTCACCCAGTTACAGATTTTTATTCCCCTCCCCGTAATAAACCATACAATAAAACCTAACCGATTTAGCTTTCACTCAGTCAAAATACATTATTTTTTGGATGATGTTAAAGATTTACCTTAAAATTTTCAAAAATAAAATCATCCATTCAAAATAGCAGTAAATTAAGAAACCGTAGTACATAAACCTCAAAAGCCTCCATTTACAGAACATTTGGTACTTGTACTTAAAAATAAAAAGCTATTTCTTTTAAACTAGCCTAGGAGCCTTCCCAATTGGTGAAAATTAGTAGTTTTTACCAGTTACAATCTCAAAAAAATTTTTTTAATCAAACAACAGACTAAAAAAATAAGCACTGGGAAATAGCAGTTTTGATATAGGAAAGTGAGAGAAGAAAAAAACAACTGGAATTTTAAAAAGCTTGAAAATAATCAGTTTGAATAATAATATATATATATATATATACACAAATAATTATGTCACTGAATTTACAAATGTAACTAATTAACCAGTACCTTGCTTTCCAATGTAATCTCCTTAACTGCTTCGGTTATTCCTGCAATACCTGTTTAAAATTCAAAAACACTGAAATAAAATTGTAAACATCTTTCATTTACCAGATTCGAGAAATATATAAATGCTTAAAATTACCTAAATTCTCACAACTGCTCTGAAAAGAGGAGGCAATGTTAGTAGCATTTTATAAATGAACTCTAAAAGGAGTAAAACCAAAAGCACTTTTTAAATTGAAATAAAAAAACAGCAATGTGATATTTTACTATGAATTACATTCTACTCTATCACTCATTTATTATTCCTCATTTACTTTCCCAGTATGAGTCTCTATCCAATACATATTCATTCTCAAAGTGAACACATTAGACTAGAGGACTCATATTTATTTTTATTCAAAAACACATCAAAATTTTCTCAAGGAGATACTAATGTAATTTGTTTCAGAAATCTAGGACATCCAGAAGTAGTAATACCATATCACATTTATATGGGGTTTTCTATTTTACTGTTTCCATAGCTTATTTCAGCCTTACAAACACTATCTTTTGAGGTAATTAGTCAATCATTTCTCCCTGTGAAGAAACGAAGTCTCCAGAGATGAAATAACTTACTTGAGTCTCATAGTTAGTGAAGAAATTGGGATTCAAATCCACATGTGCTAACTTTTAGTTCAATATTCTGTTCACTGCTGCTCCTCATTAAGCAACCACCTTGAACCTACTTGTGTCAATGAAGGTGGCACTAAGCAGATGGGGGCACCACAACTCAGCTAAATAATATTTCTAACTCAAAATACATGTCACTGTTTTTAATTCGAAAATTCAACAGGATGAAATACATTAATGAAAAAAAAAAAAACCCTACATACAAAATAAGCTTTGCCCCTTTGTTAATCTTCTAAAACCTTTATATATCTGTTCAAAATCTCCAACATGAAGAATAACTCACTTTCACTAATAGAAAATGTCAAAATCCACAGCTCTAACATAAAGCTTTTACTTCACAGTTTTTCTATAAATTACTACATAATAGATCTGATTATTTCATAACAATAAAACCCAAATCTTAGCACAATGAATTGGTATTACAAATGATTCACTGAATCTAGTACATAGATAAAAACAAAATAAACCTCTTTAATCCATCCAAATATAATAATGTAATAGTATTCGACTAAACCAGACTCTTCTAAGAGTAGGAGGACATATTGGCAAAGGAAAAATAAGCTCAAATGACTCTAATGAGAGTAACATTCTCAAGTACGGTGATGATTAATTTTATGTGACCTTGGCTAGGTTATCCTGTCCCAATGCTTGGTTAAATGCCAGTCAGGATGTAGCTGTCTGGGTGTTTTTTAGATTTTAACATTTAAATTCATAGACTTCGAATAAAGTAGATTACGCTCTATAACATGGGTGGGCCTCATCCAATCAGCTGAAGGCCTTATAAGGAAACATTGAGGTGCTCAGGAAAAAGAAAGAATTCTGCTTTCAGACTGTCTTCAGACTTGAGTTGAAACAATCAATCCTCACCTGGATCTTCAGCCTGCTGGTCAGTTCATCCGGTGAATTGCATTCTTGCTAACTCCCACAATCATGTAAGCCAATTCCTCAAAATAAATCTATCTATATCTATATACCTATATCTATATACACATCCAATTTTTCTGTGTCTCTGGAGAACCATGACCAATACAAGGGCTAAGAGAAATAAAGGAAACCTATGAAAAGCAAGGATGAAGCAAAGAGAACTGAGGTGAATAAGGAACCAGGCACATGACCTTCTAAGTTAACTGGAAGCAGTGTTTTAATCAAATTACAATATAGTTTAAACTAAAATTCTAAGGATAGCTCTCCAGCAGGGCAAACATTTTTCAATTCTTGAATTTCTGTAATAGATTTTCATCAATCCAATCATAATGACGCCTACTTATTTCTGTAATGAATGCCTTTGTAAATATGCACCTAGATTTTGAGCTAGTGATTAAGAAATATAATACAACCAGACATCAGAATAAGTCATTTACTTGACACTAGAAACACAGTGCTATAACTAAGGGCTCTAGTTAGTTAGTCCACTGCCCACATCTTCCACCACAGGAAAACTAAAGCAGAGCAGCTGAACAATTTCGGAAAGGTCAAAAGATAAAAAGTCCATCTACCAGTCTCTCAGTGGCGGCAATAGGATGATTTTTTGAAATCATTTAAAAAAATTGTTCAATCTACTATTTTCTCAAGGCCTTGACATTAACACTAACCATCAAGAAACAAACAAGTTTTAAATCAAGAAGCCCAAGCCCTGAATCTGTGCCTGTATCATCACAAACACATGATAGTGTCCTTTTTTAAAAGTAGAGGGAAAACTGACCTCAGAAGGCAGTTTTTCCTGAGCAGATTACTTAGCCCTCTGACTACTGCAGTGCGTCTCAACTGACGGCAGCAATTTTGCCCTTCATGGGATATCTGGCACCGTCTGAGGGATTCCGCGTTATTACAACTGGGTGGATACTACTGGTATCTGGTGGGCAGAGCCCAGAGATGCTGCTAATCATTCTGCAATGTACAGAAAATGCTACATCAAAGAATCATGTGGCCCAAAATGTTAGTAGGGCTAAGGCTGAGAAACCTTGTTCTAGCACTACTTCTGGTATACTTTCTAGGACTTCGAGGGAGAAAACTTATTTTTTAGTATTCTCAATTTAAACTCAGGACACGTTTTCCTCATTAAAATTAAGTCATAATGGCATTTATATAACTATGGAAATTAACTATTAACTTATACTTAACTATGAACTAACATTAACTCATAGTACTTTATATATTTATATAACTATGTAAATGCAGATTAATATATGCTGCTATAGCTAAGTTAGTATAGCTAAGTTAGTATGGCTAAGTTAGTATAGCCATAGCAGCATATGCTAATGTACATTTACATAGTTATATAAACATAGTGGCAAGCTAGGTTTTTAGGACTTGAAATAAAAATTCATCTTCAGACTTACAAACAACTTCTGCAAACATACACTTACAAAAGGCTTTAATTTAGTCAATTCTTTTAACACAAATTTACTGAACAACTTCTGTACCAGATACTGTGATATATATTGAGGATACAACAGTGACTCTCTACCTAAGGATGTGGTCCTTACAATCCTCTTACAGTCATTCAACAAATAATTATTAACTACTTTAAAATGTCAGGTCCTGAGTAAAATAAACACATATAGTTCCTGTCCTAAAGCTCATCATCCAGCAACGGAATGACATGTAAATAAGGAATTCTAAAGCAAGCTATATGCATACTCAGCAATTCTGTCCTTCTTATTTTAGAAATAAAGAAAATGATACAGGTATTTTCAAATTGCTACTAAAGTAGCAGTACTAGAGAAATTTGGTATACTCCAAGGGCATTTTTTCTTTTTTTCCAATTTGTCTTCCGGCTTCTTTTCAGGTAAAAAAAAGTCTATTGGGACAACTGTGCCTTATGTATCCTTTGTTTTTGTTGTTTTTAAATCAACACTGTAATAAAAGATTAGAAAATGTTTAAAACAATTTAAACTAATATATGTATTCTATTCTCCTCTTACCTGTGTTATGATAAGTATCTACCCATCCCCCATCACCATCATCTTCTTCAATGATAGCTTCCAATTCATCTGAATATTCCATCTGTTTGCACCGCTTGTAGCATGGCACTACAAGAAAAATGACAAGTACAGTTACTAGCGCATAATTTGCTTCATATAAATCTATTAGAAAAAAGATAATTTATTCCATTTTAAGGAAATATTATATTTTACTTCTAATAAAAGTGATTAAAAAGTTGTATTTAGCCCATAGACATATTAATGATCAGGTTTATCTTTCCCTAAATAGCTTTGTCAGAACACAAGTAGAAAGCAAATTTTCTATGTATTCTTTACCCTGATGGTTTCTGAAAAACAGCAGGCTACAGCCAGAGATGATACTGTTCAATTTCAGGCTAATAAATAATAAAACCTTATTTTAATAGCTTCACTCTCAAAGCAGGAAGGGACCACCTGTCATTTTCAGAGGTGGTAGAGGTTACCTCCAGTTTGCAATGTTATGGTAAGTTTTAATATGTATTTCATAATTCATTTAAGTTTCAGGCATTTATAATGGATAAGCCAATGTAAAAATTCACTAAACTGCTACATTTTACCATCTTATACAATACTGGAGCCAAGTTTTTCATATATATGTGTCAATTAACAGGTATTATTCACGTAAGTCTAAAACTGAACAATTATAATGTAAAACCATGATAAGGTAGAGCCCAGAAATGGCTATTAACCTCTTGACTTTTTTAAAAAACAAGAAGGATATAAATGATCAATTCTAATAAGACATATGCTGTAGGAAAGAAAACTTATGTGTTATACATATTTTCCCTTTCTGTAATAGATTAGGAAAAAAATCAATGCACTTTATGTGATCTGATAGGGACTATAACAACCTTCTCAAGCTGTTTTCAAATTAACTTCATAAATGAGAAACTAGTAGCTTAAAAAACATTTTTTGTTCCTAAAGACAATCTTTCAAAGACACAATGGATAATAAATCTTTAGCTTGGAACTTTTAGCTGTCAAAGATAGTATCAGTTTCATTTTTCATGACAAATGTTTACATCTAAAGAAGATCAAAATCAAATAGCTAAAAAAGTTTATAATTATAAAGTCAACTTTTAAAAAAAGGCAACTGCAATTCCAAATTCCAAATTTGCTGGGGTCCATTCCTTCCACATCTTAAAACTAGACCTTTTTTGGCAAAAAGTAGCAACAAAAAGGAAGGAGGTAAAAATGAAATAAGGAAAAAAATACTCTAGCAATAGAACACAGAGTTTCATCAAATTTCCAAATTTCTCTATGGCTTCAATCATAAATTAAGATCAGTAAATACTAAGGTTTTGGGTGCCTGAGTGGCTCAGCTGGTTAAGCATCCAACTCTTGGTTTCAGCTCAGGTCATGATCTCAGGGTCCTGGGATTGGGCCCCACATCAGGCTCCCCGCTCAGCAGGAGTCTGCTGGAGATTCTCTCTTGTTTCTTTTGTTCTCCCTCCCTCTCTGTCTCTCTCAAATAAATCTTAAAAAAAAAAAAAAAAAAAAAAAAAAAAGCTAACTTTCTTCTGTTATTTTTTAAAAATATAACTCTGTGTAAAATTTACTAATATATGCAATATAATTCTTACCATTTTTGGTGACCAAAAATTGTTTGCCTGTTGGTAGGTATGCCTTCACTTTCAATTCTTCCCCGGTAGCCCTTTAAAAAGAGCAAAAAGCACCAAAATACAAGAACTATTTTAAAAAGCAAAGACAGAAGATATCACATGTAAATATCAAAACTACACAATCCACACTCTTGAGAAAACTGTTTTAGGACTAGTTTCAGAAGGATGCCGTTAAGTGATGTATGTTAGGGTATGGAAGAGCATAACATTGTAAGTGAAATGTACTAAGAGACTCAGAGATACCTAAGAGAATTTAGATTAAATATCAAACAAAAAAGACAGAATAATATAGAACTATTAAGCAACTATTATGTTTGCCTCTAAACAAAAAGAAAACATTGTTCCCTAGGGAGTATAATCTCAGACTTTTAATTCTCAAGTACTGCTCATCTTCAGATCAAGTGTAGTCAGAAAAATATCTGTAGGACATTACATAACAAAGTAGGTGGCTGGCAAAATCCCTGCTCCTGCCACTCGATTAAAACTGGAACAGAGAGAAAAAAGATGCTTTGAATCACAACATGATAATATTAAAAAATATGACTGAAAACAGAAAAAAAAAAAAAACCACCTTTCACTGTTTGCTAAGTATACGACTTAGAACTCTAACATGCATTATTATTTACTCCTCAGAACCCTAAGAGGTAATATTAACGTCCCCATTTTAGCTGAAAAAAGTCAGACTGCTCAAGGTCAGAAAACCGGAATATAGAAGAGCAAGTGAATCCACGGCTCCTGTTCTTACACTACAGTCTCTGTGTGTCAGAAGCAGCTACCCCATTTCTGATTTTTCATAACTACTCTAGATTATCTTACTAAGAATTTGTTCAAAGATTCTTCTGCAGGTAACCTAATGGAACTGGCCAGAAACGGAGGAGCATGTGTTATCTGTCACAAACATCTGAATAAAAATCTGCCTTATCAAAGCTTCAGTCTAAAGTTGAAACCATAGATCTGAGCACAAGATAAAGCCAGAAAAACACCTACTATCTTAGTAGCCTTCTAGACTTCTTTAGACCATTCTCAAGTGTCAAAATCAATAATGACATGGCAATGCCTGAAGTTCTGAGTGAAGAACATACAATACGGTCATGATGATACTTGTAGACATGAAACTATAACATGGAAATAACCTGTTACTAGCACAGGTTTAAAGTGAAATGTTCCTTTGGCTCCTACATTTTAGCCAGAAGTGTGGACACCGGAGTAGGGTATAGGTGAGTTCTAAATATTATCTCAACTATCACAATTCATAAAATGAAACTATCCTGTCCATATAACATATTTCTGTAACAATACTATAAATTGTACGTCTGAACTAATCAGACAAATAAGGACTATCACAAAGAAATCTGAAGAAAATGTTTATTATATTGAAGAAAATCCCAAATTAGTTCCTTTTATAAAATAGGTATTATTTTTAATTTTATATAACTATTTGACTTGAAATACATAAAAATTATAGACTAGAATGAAGACAAATATAATTTTAATAGATAATTTATAATCCAAAAAAAATCAATCACCCTTACTAAATCATCAGAGAGCTGTTATGATATTAACTCAATTTTAAATATGAAATAGAAACGCACGTAAGGAAGACAAGGGCATAAAAATAAATGAAACTGACATTTTGGTCTTTCTTGGTACATTAAGAAACAGTGTTCTGAAAGATAAAGAACTGATAAAAAGCAATAAAACTATTTTGGGTTAGGAGTCAAATACAAAAACTGAGAACAGAATAGGCCACAGATAAAAGAGAGTTCCAACTTTGGCTTAAAATAGTTTTAACTATTTCAGCTCTTTGAATATGAAGGTAAACATTATCAGTTCTAACTTCATTAAGTTTAGAACCTCTGTTCCCAAATTAAAACTATACCTTTCAACCACAACTGAAAAAGTGTCATTAAGGGAATTATAATGAAAAGAAAAAAGAATATAACAAGTTGAACTATTTATATCCAAACAAGATGATAATTCCAAAACAATTCTAGCCTAATTAAAATAGCTCTGCCAGTACTAGGATCACTTTCTCAGCCATAGTCAGGTGGTTTTTCCCTAAGTTCTTGAACGTAATGAAACAGCATTTGTTTTAAAACATCCTCTTATTATTCAGAATACTTAAAATATGTCATAAGATCTGGTAAGTTGCTTAAATTACTTTTTTTATGTTACTTTTACAATTAAAAAAGTTAGTGAAAAAACCAAAAAATGTAAAAAATCTATTACCAAGCAGATTTCCAGTTACAAACTTTAATGAGTATCATGAACCTTCCTTTACAGCCAATTCCTAAAATGGGAGCATACTTTGAACCTTATAGAAAGTCTTATGATTAAAAAAACCCAAGGCTTTGCAAAATATCTGGATTTATTAATGTTATAAAAATATTCAGCAGACATTTTAATTTGAAAAAAATGAGCTGGTCTTAAACATTATTTTTTAAAGATCCACCACAAAATTAGACCTAGACACTATAGAGAAAGGGAATACTAATAAAGGAAGTAAAGGCATTTATCTTAAAAATGTCTTTTACTCTAACAGAGCAAATCAAAATAGGTATAACAGCCAATTTGTCAGTCAGCCTTTATTTTAAGTATGCCTTTATTTTAAGTATCACGGTCACACTGCTTAACAGAAAAATCTACTAGAACAGAGTTAAATTGGTCATTCTAAAGTTCATGCCCTAATTCATTTTGCAAACTGCTGCAATTATAATGTCATACATTTTACTAATTTATATTCCTGACTCAAGATTACTTACCATTGCCATGTTGGACAGTGGTGGACTAAGTGATCCCCAGCTGCCACAAACTATTCAGGATTTAAAAGGATATAAAAGAAAAAGGAAAAAGAAAAATTGAACATCACTGAATATAAGATGATAAAATACTGAAGTGATCATCCCATGTAAGCTTGATACCCAATAATCATATAAATGCAAACAGCACCAAACCTGCTCTACCACTCTGATGGCTCTTGATTATTATTAAAACTGCAAAATTTTTTACATCTATAAAATTTAAATTTTGGAAGAAAAAAAACATTGAGTGCTATTGATTTTAAATTCAATTTTTAAATTGGATTAAATAATGCCAAAAGGATACTATATCATGAAATGAATAAAAGTAACACTGCAGGACTTAAAATTTCAAAAAAACCATTTTATGGATAAATAAGATGAAGACAGATTCCTGCTAGGGGCTGAAAACTCAATGGAGATCTTTGAGAAAATGATACAGGCCTATGATGTAAGAAGTTTATGACATCATAGTGCACATTTCTCTTTTTTTTTTTTTTAAGTTCAGATAAAGCCCATTTTGTAAGCTTTTTCACATTAACAAGAGTGACAAATGTAATGCCAAACAATGGGAAAAGTTAGAAGCAAACTGAATCCTCTAACACCTTAGACTTTCTGGGCAGGTTGAACACCGCACAAGCTTTTGTTTTTCTTCAGGAATCAAAAACAGACTCAGGAAGAAAGAGTTTAACCTTCTGAGAATTTCCATTATACACGATATACATTATACCTGATATTTCTGTAAGACAGAAATCCTGCTTATTCTCTTAAGGGTAAGTGCAGTGTCCCAATTCGGGCAATACACACACATACTTTCCCAATTACTTCTATTTTATAATAGCTCTAACTTAAATTCATGTATTGTTCGTGGTTAATTACACAGCAAAAAAAAAAAAAAAAAATACAGTATCTTTAATCTTCCAATGTTTGTCTCAGAAAAGAATGTCTATATATAATACTCTATTTTCATTTGACAGTAAAATTTTTTTTTTTAAAGATTTTATTTATTAGACACACAGAGAGAGAAATCACAAGTAGGCAGAGAGGCAGGCAGAGAGAAAGGGGGAAGCAGGCTCTCCGCTGAGCAGAGAGCCCGATGCAGGACTCGATCCCAGGACCCTGAGATCATGACCTGAGCCGAAGGCAGAGGCTTAACCCACTGAGCCACCCAGGCACCCTTGACAGTAAAATTTTATAAAGTAAGTTTTCTAAGAGTAATTTCTTTCAAGAAGATACATTAACAAGATTTAGCAGCATATTCTCAACAGCAACTTTTTGAATGTTTATGTTCTTTTATTTCAAAGAATCTTATTATTATTTAAACTAGTTAGGTAAAGACAAAAACCCAAGTGAAAACAATACTCCCTCCCTAAGTTTTAAGCACTTTAGGTCACTGTAACCAGATGCTACCTTCAACTCTGTGGTTACCAAGAACTATTTGTCACCACCAAAAAAGGAGAATTTAATTCAACAAAATGCAAGCAAAACAAAGAGTTAAAAATTTAAAAATTCTTTAACGATACTGCCTTGTCACAAGACTCTAATATTTTATTCCCTAATACCTCCAGAAGCAACTATTAAAAAAATATTAGGGGCACCTGGCTAGCTTAGATGGCAGAGCATCTAACTCATATCTTGGGGTTGTGAATTTCAGTCCCACGCTGGGTGTAGAGATTATTTTAAAAATAAATTAAAATTCCTCAAAAATAACAAAACACCAGAAGGTAAGAAAAACTCTAAAGAACATAAAATTGTGCAGATAATTAGTACTTGTGTACATCTGCCCTCATTAGCAATGTTCATTATTGCAGGTTTCACATGCTCAAATGAAACAAAACATAAGGCAGACTCAAATTTCTCAATTCTCAGTAACACTTGCAGCAGCTTTCTCTTGGTGATTAAATACAATACTGAATAACTCCAAGATAAAACCAGTTGTTAACATTTTGGTCAACAACTTTACCCTTCAAGCTATTCTACTACTAATACTCTACCTAAGTCATACGTATGTATATTAAAGTAATTTTAGTCAGGCAATTCTGTATTCGATAATGCCTACACCTCTTGTAAACACAGTACTTCCAAAGAAAACAGAGAGAGCTGGAGGATAATGGTCAGAAGCCCAGAAACAGTAAGAGAAAACAAATAAATAGATCAACTCTATCTGTTATCAAAAGCAAATTATCTCTTGTTTTCCATCCTCTGGACTCATTCTAACTCAATCTGGTAACTGTACTCTATCTCAATCCAGCATATGGGGTGGGTACCCAGTTGACCTAGTTTTGCCTTGCATTTTTTTTTAAAAGAAGGAAATTCATAAACTACTTAATGATACACATTAAGTGTTATTCATTCTATGGTTAGTAGCTGTTTTAAAACAGCATAAGTCTATCCAATGACCATAGACTTGTATCTCTAAGGTCAACCATCTATTTACCAATTAGTCATCCTCCCATAGATAAAGCCAAAGAGTACAAGAAGAAAAGCATACTTCCATCCCTGCTCCCGATTACAGATAGTTTTAAGAGCCAAATCTAAATTACACCTCTGTTTGGCAAGAAAAGTTAACAATATCAAAACTTAGTTTTAGGGGCGCCTGGGTGGCTCAGTGGGTTAAAGCCTCTGCCTTCGGCTCAGGTCGTGATCCCAGAGTCCTGGGATCGAGCCCCGCATCGGGCTCTCTGCTCACTGGGAAACCTACTTCCTCCTCTCTCTCTGCCTGCCTCTCTGCCTACTTGTGATCTCTCTGTGTCAAATAAATAAAATCTTTTAAAAAGAAAAAAAAACAACTTAGTTTTATGTGGCATTCCAGGTATTAAACTCATTGTGCCTAAGGCAGAATAGGTCCTTTAGACAATGTCTAGACAAAACCCCTCATTTTACAGACAAGGAAACATGAGGCCTGTGTCACAGCTTAGCTTTGCCCAAATCAGAAAAGAAGAAATTAAGAGAAATTGGTCTAGAAAGCAGATCTCCTATGTTCTTTCTATACCACCATGTGTCTTCACTAAAAATAAAGATATTTTTAGGTAACAGATTAATTCAGCACACCATTCTCAGAATTCACAAAGATTTGGGACTCAAGAGATTCCATCACTATTGAAAACTGAAAGATCCATTAATTTTTAGGCTTGAGGTCTTAGAATTTACAGCAACAGCCAGATCGTAAAATGTGCCCCAATTCAAAATGTTTCTTTCAAAACAGTAAGTAAAGTTCTATTGCCAATGAGTGGTATTTTTAATGAAAGTTAAAGGTGATACTTAAATAAATTCTTTGCTATTTATTAAGACTAAAAAATAAGTCTGATGCAGCCATAACTATGAGGAAACTAGAATGTAAAAAGATGTTTAGAACAGTATTTATTTCTTGAAGGATAACAGAACAAACTACTTAAAGGAAAAAGAAAGCTTTTATTATATAGATTTGGTGAACAAATGAAATGATTCCTCAAAACAAAGTTCTATGTTAAAAGTTCAATAAAACACAACTCGCCTATAAAATAGACATCAGTTTCAGCATTAAGCAGATTCAACATTACTTGGTTAGTAGAAACAGTAAAAGAATTGTGAGAAAAAAAAATCAGCATTAAGTATGTAGCAATAAAATATTTAAGCTAAATACTGAAAGAAAATTTAATACCCAAGCAATGAGCCAAAGTTTACAAATGAAAACCACAAAAACTCACGTTTGATGTAAACAGAGGAAAGACAAGAGCAAACACCATAGAGCCCATTGTATAGCCTCAATATAACACAAATATGAGTGAAGGGTAAATGACCATCAGAATCTTTTCCATTCCCTCTCCCACCTCCATTTCTAAATAAAGAGGAACTACAGAGAAATATGAGAAGTGGCAAACTGAGAGGGAAGTTACATCCTCTTATGGGAAGTAGAAATCCCTTTTAAATTGCTAATAAAGCCAAAAGAATCAAGATTAAAGTTTAAGATGTTTTCTTATAAAGAAGAAAAACCTCCCAGGAAAATATAATTATAAAATATAATAGCTTCAGAAAATATTTAACACTCACCTCTTCTGGGGTGATAACACCTGTTTCCTTAAACTTTGATTCCTAAAGAAAACAAAAAGAACAACATATTATATTCTTTCACTTTCAAATTAAAAATGTTTGTGGGCGGGACGCCTGGGTGGCTCAGTTGGTTAAGCAGCTGCCTTCGGCTCAGGTCATGATCCCAGCGTCCTGGGATCGAGTCCCACATCGGGCTCCTTGCTCATCAGGGAGCCTGCTTCTTCCTCTGCCTCTGCCTGCCATTCTGTCTGCCTGTGCTTGCTCTCTCTCCCTCTCTCTCTGAGACAAATAAATAAATAAAATCTTAAAAAAAAAAAAATGTTTGTGGGCAAGTATTTGCCTGGCACCCTTCCAGGCAAAAGAGCACATACAAAAAAAAGAATCTATCACTGGTACCTAACCCCAAAGAATATACAAGTCTAACAAAAGAAATTGACATTAAAATAATTACAATTTGATCATCGCTTTAACAGAGCAAAGCTCTTTGGAAAAACATTAAGCCATACAATGATTTTGTGAAATGACCAAATATCTTTATTTTACAGAACAGTAAAAATGTTTTAAAAATGTTGAGGGACATCTTACTATTCAGCCAACATCTTCAACATCTCATTTCAATTGAGTAACATTAGAAACCAAATCTAGAAGTCATAAATCATTTAATCCTTTCCCATTATTATCTCCAAGATATTGATACAATATTCTCTCCTCTAAAGCAAAGATGCTATTTACCAGATGTTTCTATGTAAGATTTTGTAGTAGAGGCTACAAAAATGGAAGGATTCATTGATGATTATTCATTCAACAAGTATTTACAATAACCATTATATGCCAGGCACTATTTGAAGTAATGGGGATATAGGAGCAGATAAAACAGACCAAACTCTTCCTTGTCCTCAAGGAGTTTAAACTCTAGTGGAGTGAGGAAAGCCAAATGGTAATGAAAACCACAAGGAAAAAAAATGAGGCAGCAAGGAAACTAGTCAGGGGTGGAGGAGAGAGATGGCTATTTAAATTAGGACGGTGGGGTGCCTGGATGGCTTGTTGGTTAGGTGGTCAGCTCTTGCTTTCTGCTCAGGTCATGATCTCAGGGTCCTGGGATGGAGCCACAAGGCATGGCAGGCTCCATGCTCGGGGTTGGGGTGGGGGGAGGTCTGCTTAAGGATTCTCTGTATTCCTCTCCTTCTGCTCCCCTTCTTCACACATACAGGCACTATCTCTCTAAAATAAATAATCTTAAAAAAAAAATAGGGGTGCCTGGGTGACTCAGTCGGTTAAGCGTCTAACTCTTGGTTTCAGCTCAGGTCTGATCTCAGGATCATGAAATCAAGACCTGCATTGGGCTTCACGTTGGGTGCGGAATCTGCTTGAGTTTCTTTCTCCCTCCCTCCTCCCACCTCTCTAAAACTAAAACAAAACAAAACAAAACAAAACCTAAACAAATAAATAAATAGGATGGTTAAGAAAACAAAGGTTTCACTGATAGGTGACTACTGAGCAGTGACCTTAAAATGAATAAGCCAGAAGGCTGTAAAAGAGCATTTTAGGCAGATGGTGCAGCGAATACAAAACCTGAGGCAACAGAGTATTTAATGGAGTAAAAAAGAGGTCAGACTGGCTCAAGCAAAAGTGAGCAAGGAATGAAGTAGCAGTTGAGATAAGGACCTCTACCAATGAAGTAGAGGCTTGAAGATCATGTAAGGACTTTGGTTTTTACTGTGCCATGACTTTTCTTAAATTTCTACTTGCTAAGATAAGTCATTGTTTCTTTCCAAAGGTTAGTTTTTCCTCCTTGCTACTTATGTCTAGTAGGAAACTACAAGGATTCTCTCTCTAAACAGGGATGGGCAAGGAAAGGGTCAATAATTCTGCTTTCCTTATTACTGAAAATACATACTGATAAGTATATACTGACAAGCTAACACTTTTCAGTTTGGAGAGTAAGTAAAATGATTACTCAAAACATAATCCTGTTATAAGTTCAATAAAATACAGCTGGCTAGTAAAACAGAAGTTTGTTTTTAAAGATTTTATTTATTTATTTGACACAGAGACACAAACACACACACAGTGCGTGTGCGCGCGCGTGCAAAGCAGGGGGGAGCAGCAGGGAGAGGAAGAAGCAGACTCCCTGCTGAGCAGAGAGACAAACTTGGGGCTCCATCCCAGGACCCAAGGATCAAGACCTGAGGGGAAGGCAGACACATAACTGACTGAGCCACCCATGCGCACCTAAAACATTAGCTTAATATTTAATTTGGGAACTTTTTTTTTACTCTTCTCTCTGAAACTAAAGTTTAACAATCGTGTATTATTTGAATGCTGAATATCTAGGTAGATATGTTTCTGAAAAATGACATGCAAAAAAATCATTTGATTCAAACATCAAAATTATTTTCAATTTCAAAGTTGACTAATATTAATCACAAGGAATTTCACAGTAAAAAAATATATAAGCATAGCAAGAATTGGAATTTTCATTTATAAACTTTTCTTTTTTTGTTTTAAACTTGGCCCAACAAGGTATCATTTTAAAATCAGTCTTAGAAATAAATATAAAAAAGTACACGACTAATTATTTCCCTTTGTCATGGAAAGGGAGCAAAGTAAAACTATCCACTATTCTTAGCATACTAAAATGCTTCTTATAAATAGGACCAACCATATCCAAGGATATTTCATCCCCACAGTTAAGATCTGTAAAATTTTCATTGAAAGCTGAAAAAACAAATAAAAGCACTTAAGCAAGAACTCCTTATTCATGTATTCTCATTGCTCACTTATCAGAAAGGAAAAAGTTACAATGACTAAAAACTTGAATGTACGTCTAGAAGTTTATCTCTGAAAATTAAAGTCACCGTTAAAACAGCTAATCTATTACAACTTTTACTTTAAAAACGCTGTATGATTGACAAAGCAAAACAAAACAAAACAAAAAAACCGAGTAAATATATCTAGGATAATACTGTTTATTATCCATGAAGTCCAGGATTTACTAATAGTTTTTCGGCTATTTTAAAAACTCGGAAAGGGAAGCTTTGCTGTTAGCTGGGTTCAACCATACTGACAGAGATAATGTTTGCCATTCACCTTGTTCCTCTGAAATCTAAGAGGGGACCTCAGTCACAACTTACTATTTCAAACTCCTAATTATTATAATATTATAATTATTTTTATGAGACTTTCTATGAAATTTGAAAGAAAATAGTGACATGTCATTTTAGTACCAAATTCTGATTTCGTTTTTAAAAAGGTAAGCAAAACCCTCGTTTAAAAAGTTTAAAAGACTTTCCAATGTTAAGATTTAACGTTCTGAAATCCACTTAGCGGCCGACCACCTTCCAACTTGACGTACCCAGATGCGCCGGGTTCTGACGGGTGGCGACAGCAATGCGCACACGTCGCTCAAAGTTTACCTGAGGAGCCCGAAAACCTAGAGAACAGCTGGGTAAGACCTTAGTGGGGCTGCACCCTTTTCTGTGTCCCTCCCTTACCACCTTCCTACACTTTTCCCCGCCGGAAAACACGGTGTCCCTCCCGGCGCCGGGTCCTCAATCCCTGCGGAGTTGAGCGTGTACCTGACAGCCCCTGGCAAGCCCGGCCTGGCTTACCTTGAGGACCGGGGTCAGGTACTCAGCCACTTCCAGTGCTTTTCCCTTCACCGTGTTAATCACATTCTGCATCCTGGGGCCGGAGATGCGGCCGGCCCCGCGACGCGGCGGGAAGGGCAGCCGGGGAAGGGACCAGGAGTCAGAAAAAAGCCCCGCTGCAGCCGACGCGCATCGGCACCCGGCCGGCGGCACCCGAAGGGACGGGACGCGACGGGACGGACTGGACGAGGGGGAGGGGCGGCCGGCGCCAATCGCGAGGGCAGGGCGCGCGCTGCTAGCCACCCAGGCAGTGGGCGGCGGACCGGGCCTAGGTGTCACCTGGCCGTAAGAGAGGACAGCAGGGACCAGGCGAGAGTTAGGGGGGAGAGGCGGGCGCACGCGCACCCCTCTCCTTCTCGGGAGCTGTCTTCTCCCCCAGGCTTCACTCGCGCCCCTTCCGGCTTCCCCTTCTCCCTCTCGCCGTACCACCGCCGCCACCTGGGCCTCACGTGACTCAGGACTCTCCCGACACGTGACGCGAGAAAGGGCGCGCTGGGGCGGGCTTAGGCAGCTTCTTCCCTCCTTCCGGAAGCGTAACACTGACCGCGCCTGCGCAATGGGTACCAGGTCCGCTCTTTCCCAGTCGAGACGTTATTGGGATTTTTGTTCCGGAATAGGAGGCTTGGAGGCAGAGGCTTTTTCTCCTCTCTTTCCTTCCTATAGCTTCCCCAACTATGGACCCTAAAATCTGCTGCTTCTGCGGAGCTACACATTTACTGCCTCAGCTCTAGGATGTGCGCTCCTCCACTAAAAACCCTTCGAACGGACAGAGGTAACCTCGCCCAGCTGGCAAACAAGTGCGCGTGCGTATGAGGGGAGGGCGCGCGCCGCTCGACATTCCTACTGCGCATGTGTTACAAGGAGGTTCCCCCCCCCCCCCCGCCCACCCCGCCACCCCTCTTCCCCGACTGTAGAGGGAAACCTGCTTTCCTCGTGTAGGGGAGGTAATTCTTTGACCTCTACGCTTGCGCGCAGGTGGGCTGTCGGTGTTGACGTCTCAAGCCTGCCTGTCCCCAATGTCCCAGGCCCTGTGCACCATCCCTGGGTGGGAGGCTTTGAAGAAGTTACCCAGCCTGGAGTTTAGTTTCCTCGACAAATCAAAAGACGACCTTAGAGGCATTGATTTCTAAGTTCTTTTACCTTTTAGCACTGGTTCAAGTACAAATTCACAGCACTGTTTCGAGTATTTCCACTTGGCTCATTATTGTAACGAAATATTTCCCAGCAAGCCCTTTTCCCACTTTGTAGAGAAGAGCTGCTTACTGAGGAGAACAATAGAAATCTGAAGTTCTCTTCTTCTAGAACAGTTGCTAATAGGAATGGAAGTTAAATTGCTTTTTGCAGAATTCTGCAGTCCCAAAATGTCAGTTGCTTTCGGCAGCATTTATAATAATTTATAATCCGGCATTTATAATCCGGCACTACCTTTTCTGTCTTTTTTTTTTTTTAAGATTTTATTTATTTATTTAACAGAGAGAGAGAGAGAGAGAGAGAGTGAGAAAGACAGTGAGAGAGGGAACACAAGCAAGAGGAGTGGGAGAGGGAGAAGCAGGCTTCCCGCTGAGCGGGGAGCCTGATGCAGAACTGGATCCCAGGACCCTGGGATCATGACCTGAGCTGAAGGCAGATGCTTAAGGACTGCACCCAGGCGCCCCTGCCTTTTATGTCTTCTAGAATTTTCCCTCCTATCAATTTCTGACTCTTTCATTTTTTCCGCATAGTTTCTCTTCTCAATTTTCTTGGTTTTGATATAACCGTAGCCAGACATCTACCTAATTTCTGTTCTTCACTAATCAGTGGTATTTGTGCTATGCTTTATCTGCCTGCAGCGTTGCTCACGAATATGTTCTTTTCTTTAAGGCAATTAAAAAACAGTGGAATGGAAAGCAAGTGCTGTGGTCATCCCATGTTCTGCTCCTTGTCAACCATGTATACATTCCTGCTAGGCACCATATTCATTGCTTTAAGCTCAAGTCGAATCCTGCTGGTAAAATATTCAGCCAATGAAGGTAAGTTAAGACTCGGAATATATGGAGCACTTGTAGCTAATTACACATTACATCTCCTGTCTTTGGTCTCCTTGTGTGTAAAATAGAGATCATATACTTTCAAGTATTCTGCTTCATGTAAACGATAAAGTATGTTTAAATTTGATTCTGTAACCTTTCATTCCTTAGCAAGAAAAATGTTTGATGCTGAGTGAAATTTGGATTAATCAAGTACAGCGTTGAACCCTTTAGAGAACAGATCATAACATCTGACTGTAGCTTTAATCAACAGATATCTGAGTCTGTAGCGGTATGTGTAATTATAACTTAGTTCAAAATAAGAGCATATATTTGGTCACTTCGCATTTGTGAGGTACTGTCTTAATTACTATACCAGTGTGGTAGTAGAGATTATTAGCTTTGAAATTTTTAGCTCAAGAAATCTTCTGGGTTTTTTTGTTTTGTTTTGTTTGTGGGGTTTTTTTGTTTGTTTGGTGTTTTTGTTTTTTTTTTTTTTTTGAGAGAGAGGTTGTATGTGCACAGTGTGAGGGAGGAGGCAGAGAGGCGGGAAAGAGACTCTTAAGTGGTCTCCATGTGTGGTGCAGAGCCCAATGCAGGGCTTGATCCCAAGACCCTGAGATCATGAGCTGAGCTGAAATGAAGAGTCAGACACTTAACCAACTGAACTGCCCAGGTGCCCCTTCTGTTTATTTGTTTTAATGTAGTAATTTGTATTTATTTATTTTTTTTAAAGATTTTTATTTATTTATTTGACAGACAGAGATCACAATAGGCAGAGAGGCAGGCAGAGAGAGAGGAGGAAGCAGGCTCCCTGCTGAGCAGAGAGCCAGTAATTTGTATTTATATACACAATTTAATTCTACAAAGCTATATTGACAATCTTTCACTAGTTATTGAGGATGCATAAAGTCATGACATCACGACTCTTAATGGTTTGCTTGTGGAGTCCGATGTGTATATAAGTCTTTGCTTTGGTTAACATTTATCTCTTGGGCACTTAGGCCAAGTACTAAGTAGCGGTGTTCAAAGTGTGTAAAACATAGACATTCTCAAAAACTGGGTTTATTAGGAGAGCTGTCCGTGTGCAAGATCATGACAGTACGGTGACAGTACGGTAGGATATGTGCAGTTCTATACCAAAGATGCAGGGATGGTTTAGATTAGGATGTGATATATTCTCTCTGGGAGAGGATCATACGGAGTGCAGAGGGATCAGGGAACAGTCCCTGATAAGGTGAACTTAATCCATAAGAGGACTGGTGGACACGGGTGTTTAAAACAGAAGCAGCAATCCATAAAAATGAATAGACACATTAAAAAAGGCAGGATGAACTGTGAGAACACGTACTTCAGAATTACTGAGCAAAAAGTTTAAGGACTTGGAGGAGGGGGCGAGGGGTGCTTAACCAGAGGGGAATGTTATGATCAGATACTTAAGGACTTCATATGCCGTGCTAAGGAGCTGGGACTTTGACTTTGTTCTCTAGGTCCGAGAGTCTGGAGGATAGGGAATGCCTGAGGGATTATAAACAAAAGGAGAGAGACTGTTACGGTAGCTGTCTAGAGGATGGACTTGGGAAGAGACTGGAAGCAGAGTAGCCAGTTGGGGTTATTGCAAATTCGAGCCATAGATGAAGTCTACCAAGACTTTGGAGGTAATAATAAAGAGAGGATAGATTCAAAAAATATTCTAAACATAGAAAAGACAGGGCTCAGAGAATGTACTGAATGTGGAGACTAAAGAACATGAAATACTGTATAGCTCAGAGGTTTCTGGTTTGGGGTGCCAAATAGGTTGATGGTGTTCTCAGCTCAGATGGAAGCTATTAGTAGGAAGAAGCAGGCTGGACAAAATTCAGAAAGATTATGGAGTTTCAGTTTCAGTTCCATGAGGCCAGGAGCTATGTCCTGTTCGCTGCAGAATATTGCAATATTCTGCAGTGAACAAGGACATAGCACATCACATATGTGAAGGAAATACCAATTAAATTTATAAATAGGAGGTAGTTATTTATGTGGATATGTTTAGTGAGCATTAAATGTTCCAGAATACAGATTTGGAGATATTAATATTAAATTGACATTCAAAACCATAAGAGCAGAGGGCTCATTCAGGGTGAGCATGCAGAAGGAGAAAATAAGAGCTAAGGCTAGAACTACAAGGAATGCCAACATTTAAGAGCCATGCTGACACTCAGTTGTTAAGAAAGAATCATTAGAGAAATAAGGAAACTGAATGCACATGACTTACAGAAGGAAAGGAAATGATTTGGAGATGAAGGAAATAGTATCATTATAATAAGATAGGGATTAAAGCATGCCCTTTGGAATTAGTAGTTAGAAGATGTTTGATAATCTGAGAGACTAGGTAGTTTGAATAATGTGATAGGATCAGAAACCAGATTGCTTGGGAATAAGACCTGAATGGAAAGTGGGTAAAATGGAGATAATGAATATTGATGCTATTTTAGGGAAAGAAGGAGAAAGTATGGTGCAGGGGTAGGATCTTACTTTTTTTTTTTTTTTTTTTTTTTTGGATGGGACAGTTTGAGCATACTTACAGGCCAAGGGGAGGAGGCCAGTTAAGAGAAGACATAGGAAAATACTTACTGGAGCAAAGTTCCTGAAGAGAAAGAGTTTTAAAGGGGAGAACAGGTCATACTGGGATCATGGCCCCTTTCTTTGGACTAAAGGGAGCCCAGTAAGGATGGATGTAGTGTAAATAAGGTGTATTAGTGAGGGCAGAAAGCAAGTGCAAGGAGGCCAAATGTGATGCTGAGTCACAGTTGGGGATTTACCATGACAGAAATATAATTTAAAAATAAATAAAAGCCAGAGTGAGTTCTAGAGCAGTGGTAAGAATTTGAGAGTGGTAGTCTAAAGGCCTCTCCCCAGTTCTTGTGTGTGCATGTTTGCTTGTGTGTATCATAGTGATCAGTGCAAAGTATCGTTAGCAGATAGTAGAGTGTGATTTCAGCCTTTAAGCTCAGAAAAGGAAGGAGAAGTTTTCATTGGGCTTTGAAGGATTGAGAAACAGGCAAGTACTAAATTCAGGTGAACATTTATTAAGTGCAGAATACCTGCCAGTTATATGAAGATGACTAACGTGGGCCCTTTCTCATAAGAAGTTTACATTCTAAGGTAAGACTTAACACAGAAGAAGTAACTATAATACTGTGAAAGAAGTACTGTTATGAGGGTTTATAGGTAGTGCAGCAGGATCCGAGATGAACAAAGAATCGACTATGGTTAGGTTGAGAAGGTCAAGGGAAACCACAGAAAAAAGCAAAAAGGTGTTTTGGATAGGAAGAATGTTGAGCTGGCATTTTTCTTCTGTACTTGGCCTGTTTTGGTTTTTCATATAATGACCAAGGGAAATAAATGTTTCAAAAGGGGGGAAAATTCAGTCCTTAAAATAGGACCTAATAAGGTTTATGTTTTTCCTTGGCAAAATTGTACAGCAAGTTGTTTGTCAGCATTTGGAATAGACAGAGGTAACAGCTAAGACCAAGGCATACTGACCTAACCTCATTTCCTAATTAAATTGACTTAGAAGTTAAGATACATCTTCCCAACTCATCAGTGGGTTTGGATTATGTCAGATATTTCCTTCCAGCCCTAGAGGTAGCCAGAGCCCTGGGCAGTTGCCTCTTGGCTCTAATAGCTTCCTTCTTTTACCCCAATGTACTGTTTATCCCAGAGTGCCAAACAAATACTGTTTTCTGTACGTGCCATGATGCGAAACAGAGGGGAATGCTGTAAGGGATTATGACAGACAGTGTACCTTGATTCTAGCAGACAACTTACACAAGAGGAACCATTGCTGGGTCCTAATTCAGCCAGATCAATCTATAGCTTTTGATGAGTCAAGCCCTGAGTGCTAATTAGCGGTCAGTTTAGAAGCCCATCTTTAATGCCGTATCCTGAAGCCACCTTTGCCGATAGCTTTAACGTCCTCCACATATTTATCAGCAACTTGGATGAAAACATCAGAAGGCTGTTTATCAGACTCAAGAATAATAAAACACTGAGTGCAGTAGGGATAGCTAATAACATTAGGTGAACGGATTGAAAAATCCAAGAGAGAACAAAGCCAACTGGATGAAGTTTAATACAACCAGTATTAAAATCCAACTTTTAAGTTTAAAAATAGCTGTAAATTATTAACTGTATATAACCATTATGTAGAACAAAATTTGTAGTTAAAAAAATGTCCGTTACATTTCAGAAAACAAGTATGATTATCTTCCAACTACCGTGAACGTGTGCTCAGAGTTGGTGAAGCTAGTTTTCTGCGTGCTTGTGTCATTCTGGGTTGTAAAGAAAGGTGAGTCTTGAAGTGGTACTCTATACTTGTTAAAAATCACAGAATCAAAACACTTCAGAACCAGAAGGAACATTTGATGTCATTTAGTCTAGCCCACTAATTTTATATATGAGGACACTAATACACAAACTTAAGTATGATTACCCATGTTTTGCAAGTGAAGAAACAGGCCCAAGGAGAAAATGTTATGCGTGGTAGGTAGGAGGGGGCAGGGCCAGGACTCCAGCCCATGTTTGCCTTGTGTCTTGGCCATCACTCTGCCTTGTTACTTGTTCCTTTGTTGGGTCACACAGTGAGTTAGTTTTTATTCAAATTCAGGGTTTTCTAAATCACTGCTGTCTGATTTGGTACATAGTGTATTGCCAAAACAGTCCCCATTTTCTACAGGGGAGGTGGTATAGTGGATTGAGTCAGAGAAACTATATTCTGGGTCAGATTATTTTAACTTCTCTGACTTCCAGTTTCATCAATTATGGAGCAGAGATACTCATCCCTTCCTCACATCTGAAGCAACTGGCCTTTTGTGGCTCTTTGTATGTATTAGGTGTTAATTCTCCACCTTAGTTCCCCAGTTCTTGAGCCTTATGACTCTGTTCTTTGATCTGCCATGACATGTGAGGTAAACATAGAATTTAAAGTATTAAAGGTCTTTTCCAGGAAGATTTCTTTTTATTCTTAAAAGTTTCAATTTGTGCAGAGTTTCTAGTTGTTGGAATACATTTCTTAATCTCATGAAATTTATGCGTTATTTACAGGGCTTATACTTAAATTGTTTTCTATTTTTGCATGCTATTTTACAGTCTCTTGTTATGATACCTTCCTAAGTTTTTGGAGATCTGGCGATGGGATCATTACTCATATGAGGATTAGTAAAATTTAATTTTCTGTACTCCCCTATTATAAGTTTTCACCTAGTATCTTTTTTTTCTGATCCCACCCTGGGGGGAAAATAATCCCAGCATAAATGCTAGATTTTTTTTTCTCTGTATTCTCACATCTTGCTCTCTCTCGACTTTAGGTCTCATAATAGTAAGAGAAACTTTAAGTATCCTGAGATGTTTCAAGTTAACAGGAATTAGGTATTCCTAAGGGTGTTGCTGATTGTCAATGATGAGGCATGGTGGTTGGTGGGTTGAAGAAAGAGAGACAATGCTGAAATCCTATATTGCCTTTCATTTCTTAAGGCTAATAGTCACTGATGAAAGCAAGTTCATAAAGCCTCTTTCAAAGAATTGTATCAGTAATCAAATACAACTTACTTTGTCTAAAAATATAGGCATTCTCATCAAAATCCTTTGTTTATTACTGTCTTTCTTTCTTTTGAAGACCATCAAAGTAGAAACTTGAGATGTGCTCCCTGGAAGGAATTCTCTAATTTCATGAAGTGGTCCATTCCTGCCTTTCTTTATTTCCTGGATAATTTGATCGTCTTCTATGTCATTTCCTACCTTCAGCCTGTAAGTAAATATGATAGAAAATAGCGTTGGAAAAATACAGAGAAATGAATCCCAGAACTAATATTTTTTATCATTTTCATTGTCAGTGTTAGTTTCTCTTTGCCCCCAGTGGTTTTCCTGAGATTGGACCCGAATCATCTGAATATGGAATTACCAGTCTGCCTGCCACATTCTCTCACTCTTAAAGATTGCTGTAGAAAGCTGTGCTGACTAGCAGGAGTTGCTCCCTGGCCAGTGAATGTGGAGCCATCTCTCTGTATGTAACCTTGGTCTGCCTGTTTGCTGAGCCATCCTGTGGTCACCAACCTCTGTTAACTTCAGCATTCACTATCTCCAAACAGATTTCCATTACTGACTCAGAAAATCGTATACTCAGAGCCCTATTCTTTCCTATACCTGCTTTAATGTACTATATGCATTGTTTGTATGATCTTTTTTTTTTTTTTCCATATTAGTCCTATCATTTAACCAACAAGTTCTTTAAGGGTAGAAAATACATTCTCCCAGCTATAAATGCTATCTACAACTAATCATACTAGGGATGTTTCTCATCTCTCTTGGCATCCTCCTTCCCAACTGAGAAATCCATTTGTAATTGGGATTAAAATTTGGTCTTCTGCTTTTACTTTTACAAACTAAGTTTGGGGCATGTGTATATTTTCCCATAATATCTTATAAAATGAAGATTTCTATTGCCATTGTTGCCAAAATGTGTTTTAAGTTTCTTTAAATAAAATATTCAGGCATTTTGATGATAAATAGGATTTTTATTGGCACTGGTTCTCTATGTAAAGCCTCTTAAATATAGCCAAATCAGTTTGAGAGTGGGACAAGGAAAGCACTAAGTAGAAAACAGGAATTTGATTCTTTTGCACAATTTAGAAGCTGTTTAGTTAGGCACCCCCCAACTACTGTGTCAGTTGCCCATCTGTGAAATAGAGTAATGTTACCATACTAACTCTTAAGGTTGGCAGGAACCTGGGCCAGGTGATCCCCTGAAATTCCTTCCAGCTGCATCATCCGTGTCATTAGCAAGTGTTTTGAATGCTAGAATGTGTTCTGTCTTACATTCTTCCAGTTTGTTTTTCAGATCTAAGAATTCTCATACCCAGCAACATAATTATTTGCATCAATGAGTACATAGTATTGTATTTTATTGAGCTTAGCTTCAAACTTACATCCCTTTTCTCTGTCCTCAATATGAAAGCAAGATTGCAGCTTCCTTGTTCTTCTAGTTTATTGCTTTGCTCTTCCTTCCTGATTGTACACAACCACAAATATTACAAAATCAGTCACATGGCATATTCTGTATATTGCTGTGCCCCAAGTCTAGTTGGAAAGAATTAAATAGAGATGCATGGAAGTTTTGGGTCAAAGAGCTCTGGTGTTTTGTTTATTCTGTGCTCTTGCATGGAAAGCAGTTTCAGAATTCATCAGGGCAGCCAGGTGCTTGGTTAGGGATCTGCACCATAACTGTAATTAATCAGACACTGCCTATTCCCTCTTACCAGCCACTTACTTTCCTCAGCAGCTCTTATTCTTCTCCTACCAGGGGTTCATAAACATTCATCTCCAGAGGACACTGAGAAATCCTTAAAACAGCGCTTCCCATAAAGAATTCAGTAGAAAAATAACAATATTGTATTTTTGCATTTGTTTTATTAGGTTTTTTAAATTAATTTTTTATTGGTTTTTATTGCATTTATTCTTATTTCTTTAATTCACCTACATGTTAGCTGTGTTTGCTGGTTATATAAGACTACTGAAAAATACTCCTTGGAGTTCAGTCTTCCTAAACTGACAGCAAGGAAAAAAGCAGAGTGAAGTAAATAAGTAAGATTTGTTTTTAAAATTCGTTAATATTGTGAGATCCAGTCATGGGGAGCAATGATGAAATTTCATACTTTCTGAGCCAAAATGTATACATGTTCAGATTAATATTCTTGTCTGTAAATATGACTGAATTCATGAGAAGAGACTTTTATGAAATCTGGCTAACACATTTCTAAGTGTTGAGAACAATGTGAATAAATGAAAGGACTGTCAAATACGAGTTTGGTATTGAATCACTGGTCCTGAGTCACTGCAGTTCAGCCGGGTGAACTGATTGAATTCTTAGAATAGTAAAGATGCTTAAAAACCTATACTTCAATTTTTTTTTACTGTATAAAAAACAGTACATGCCTTCCCTCCACCCCTGGAAATAGTGTGAAAAGTCTCTAAAGCATTTGAAGAGCTTGAAAAAGTATGCTTCGTAGGCAAGGTAGCTGTTATTTCTAGACCTGAACATTTAGAGTTTCTAAGCATTTCCAGATCTGCATATGCGGATTGTTTACAGAGGCATTTGCTGAATTTAAGCATGTTTTCAAAGCCCATACAATAATTTGGTCATATCTGCATACATTTAACAACCAATAAAAATGGAATTTAATCCTCTAGTGAAATAGCTGCCCTAATAACCCCTCAGGTTTTTGACCAAAAAGCTTTTTTTGTCAGGTGAACCAGCGAGCTGGGAGATTTCTGAGGTCACTACTTTGTTTGGATTGTAACTCTATCTTCTCCTTCTTTCTAGGCCATGGCTGTTATCTTCTCAAATTTTAGCATTATAACAACAGCTCTTCTATTCAGGATAGTGCTGAAGTAAGTAACTTGCTCTGAAAGCATATATCATACTTTAAAATGGCACAGCCTTATTTCAGATGATATACCCAGAGCACTGAGCCCTCTGAATCCCAGGGCCGGGATTTTATTCCTAACTGGCTTTGTGTTTTGGACAAATTGTTTAACCCATCCAAAAAGCAGCTCCAGTACTGCTGGCCCATCTAAATCTTTGCAACTAGATATATGAAAAGTTTTTTCTTAGCATCTCAAAAAAAAAAAAAAAAAAAAAAAGAAAAATTAACATCTTTTTTTTATTTTTAGTGCCAAAAAAAAAAATTCATGATCTTCCCCCCCCCCCCCAGAATCTCTGTACTTTACTAGGGAACCAAGAAGTTCCTAAATATTGTTAATGCATTTGTTATTTGTAGTTTCGAGAGGATGAAGAGTGGCAAATTCCTTATTAAACTGCTTGAAACGAGTACATGATTTAAGCTCTGATTGGCAGAGGATTTGCATGTGGAATCTAGTCAAAATTACAATTAATAAGAATGATAGATTTTTAAATTTTGAAAAATGCTGTCACCAGTGTTTCCTTTCTCCAGGAAGATCTTTGAATAAAATAAACATTTGTAAGTAAACAGGCTCTGCCACCAAGCAAAGGCCAGACTGTTCTAAGGTGTAATGGGATCTGGGTATTAACTCCAGTTTGTTACTTGATGATGATAAAAATAAAATTAACTTCTTGTTATATTTGTTGTGATTTTCTTTTTTATTTTGCATTCACTTCCCCTTTTAATTTCTTATTTCTCAATGTGCCATGTCATAGTATGTGCTTTCATAATTTACGTGTACAACAGGGTGAGTGGCTTAGTACATAGGCACTCAGTAAGTATTTGTTGAATCCATGGTGGGTTCAGTACATTAATCCTATGGAGTTCTTGAAAGACTTTCTATTACCCTGAGGAGAGCATTCAATTTAACAGTTCATGTGAGAGATGAGGAAAAAGAACATGAACATTACATTTCGTCCAGGTTAAAAGTTAGAGTGCACTGAAATTTGCTTTTGCATCAGGTTCTTCATTTTGTTTATGAATTGTGACAATAATTTAACTAGCAAGTTAAAGAATACTAATTCCAAAAATGTTTTGAAGTCTTTAAAATCAACATAAAAGTTACTTTATAGGATAAAAAATTGACTTCTGAGAAATTATATATAAACAGTAATCTTTATATTGATTTCTGGGTAAAATTGGAGGTGCATGTCCACAGAGGAATAAAATTGTCCCTGCCACATAATAAAAGGTTCATTATTTGATAAGGGAGTCTCACAAAGGGTCTCAAAAACACGTTTTTTATTTAAGTAAAAAATTTTTTTCCTGTGAAATGACATTTATGGGTACACATGGTATTATACTTACATAATACAATACATAGGTATTGTGTCAAAATTACATCAAGTTAAAATTGAATTTGCCAATGCAAAAATGTATAAAATATATATTGCCAGGCTTGGAATTGGCCCATAGCTCTAGTTGTGCCCTTAACTGTGTATAGTATTTTTTTTATTTTTGTTTGTTCATCTGTTTTAATTTATTCCAAAGCATGAGCTGTGGTGCAGAGGTCGAGCTGAGGGACCACTCAGAAAGGCCATATCCAGGGCTGGCCTGACGGGTTTGTAGGTGACAGGGCAAGTAGGCTTTCAGCTGGACAGTGAGAAGATAACCCAGTAAGGACTCCTTAGGGCCAAGGGCTTGTCCAAGGGCCAAGCTGAGGGCCTTTCCCCTATCTAGGCTTACCCCCACAACAACCCCAGGAGGCAGGAGTTACTGTCCCTCTTCATCAGTAGAGTCATCCCAAGCTGAGTCTCAGCCCACAGCAGAGAGCTACCAGGCATTTTACAGCATTTAGGTGGCTTTGACCAGAGGGGAGGGAGCATGTGGGGCAGCAGGGTTAGAGGCAGAGAGACCAACCCAGGGTGAACTGCCCGTGTCAGGGGTGGAGAGAGAGCTAGCATGTGGGCAGAGATGGCCCTCTTAAAAGTTTTAAGCACTTAACTATTTGTATTAAGAAAGTTAGCTCTTAGTATAACCAAATCTAATCCTAATTACACTGTAAACATAAAATGTTTGCTTTTAATACTACTAATTATAACATTATGCTGTTGCTAGTTTTAATAATAACTAATGTTATGAACTAAAGTTCCAAAAAACTTTTTCACTAATTTTACCTCTTAATATTCAGAGCAGTAATATTCTTAGACATGTATTTGCTTTGTTGTTAGTATCCCTCTGTTTTGAATTCTTCAAGGTTAATTAAGCAGACAATGAAATCACTGTGTTTGTATTACCTTTGTAGGCACTAACTTAGCTCCTGGAGGGGGTTTTAATTTGACTGATTCACAAATCAGCACTGAAGCTACTCTTAATATTGCTAAAAGAATACATCTACTACTGTCTTTATGAGAATGTCTTCCAAGCACTGTATTATTTATTACATTTTTCTTTTTTTAAATTGTGTATTATTTATTACATTTTAAGTCAATTTTGTTCTATTTTGATCTTTTTGTCATTGGTGGCATATGTTGTTTCGTTTTCCGTATTCAGTCTACTCTTTGTGTACCATTTAATGTCCTTTTGCCGTTCGTTAGTAATAAAATTTTGACCCAGGAGTAGCAGCTTGAGTCTTACTACATATTCTTAATGTGTTTGCCATAAATAACTCATTTTACATTTAGAATTTTTAAAATTTAAATTCAGTTAATTAACATATAGTGCATTATTAGTTTCAGAGGTAGAGTTCAAGTTGTATATAACACCCAGTGCTCATTATATCATGTACTCTCCTTAATGTCCATTACCCTGTTAGGCCATCCCCCCAACCCCCTACATTTAGAATATTAAAACTGTTGTCTTATACTTGACTCTAGCAGAGCCATCAAATACCTTTCTCATACAGATAAAGAGTATAAAGCTACACAGGTAGGAAAAAAAGTCCAGTGACTAATGCAAGAATTAGTTGGAAGTATTTGAAAGTGGTAAAAAGAAAAATAGCACCAATCAAATGCCTTAATGGATGTTCTAGAGAAACCCTATGTGACTGTGTACATTGGTTTTTCGAAGTGTAGCCACTGGTCCACAGTGGAAACTGGTGGCAGACGTTATGCCTCAGAGCCTTACTGGTTTGCTCTTAAGGCTTGGCAAATTTGTATTGTCTTGTTTAATTAGATTTTAGGAAATAGTAGTCTCAACCTAAACATAGAGATCTGGGGGCAAAAGATAACCAAACAAGCACTTTTATCTAAAAAATGTATATAAATTTCTCTGATATCTTCAAAAGGAAGCTGTTGAGAAAAAAACAATCAGTGAAAAACATTTTTGACACATGAGGGAGTCTTAGAAGAAAAAAAGTGCCCCCTCACTGGTACAAGCATTTATTCAAAATCATTCACTTGATAATTCTTTTTTATAATTTCCTGTTATAAATATGCCACTGGTCACTTTCTGTGTAGCTAAGAAATGTTTTATGTACAATTTTTTTTAAAGTCCTGTGAGTCTTTCCACTTAATTTTATTTTCATGTTCTGCTCTGTTTTACTACCACAAAGTATGGTAGAGATCCTCTTACCTGACGCAATTTGGACTTCATTTTTACTAGGAAAACTCAAAGTGGTGAATCATTTAAAAAAAAAAAAAACAACCCATACTTTAAACAGCTTAAGATGTGTAAATGTCCATTCACCAGTGTTTTGAAGAGCTCAGCCTTTCCTTTGAAATGTGTGGGATTTGCTGATAACTTTTTTTTGGCTTTGTTCTTGAAGCTACATTCATTATACATCATGCTTGCTTTCTGATTTTAGTTTCTTAAAGTAGAGTTCTTAAAAATACTTTTAAAGTAGATTATTATAGATTTTTGTTATTTATTTCCTAATCTTGTAATTAGCTCCTCTGTACCCAGTTTGAGTAATTTGCCTTTAATTAATCTTCCAGAGCTTTCAACTTTTCATAAAAAAGCAACCCTTTTCTTTTGCTCATAATTTGTCATTTATGTAATCATTAAATATCTAATTACAATAATGAAGTCACCTGGCAAAAACACAGTTAGGAACAGAGATTCTTTGTGAGCAAGAGTTCATTTGGAAACAGAAGCCCTCAGGTAGAGTGTCCTTCTAGCGGTAAGCATTCAGCTCTGATCAGCAATCCGAATGATTTGTTTACTGGGGCAGTGGAGAGATCAGTTAGGTGAGTTTCGGCTGTTGTATCCATGAAACTGTGAGAAGCAAACTCATGCATAGTCATTTATAAAAGCACCTATCCTCAGCTGACTTTATGGGATAATTTATTTAGCTTTATTTTCTTTGCTGAAAATCTACCATTTTCAGCCTAACCCCTTAATAACATTTACCTTCTAGAACATTACCTTGAATGAGCAATATTTTCAGTGGTACCGATTAACTTGTTTAAGGGTTTGTTTAATTAGGCTCTTTTTTTCTCAATGTCAGTGGAAAATCTATAGCTGTTGGAATTGAAAACTTCTAAAGGAATTATAGATTATATTATATAGAATTAAAATATATATTTCCCTTGATGTCCAATAATCGGTTATATAATGATTTTTATAAATTGGCATATACTTTTCATCTGTCTTTTCTGAGTCCAATCAATTTACTTTCTACCACATACTGTGTACCATCTACACCTTTAGAAATTTATGAGATTAGTACACAGTTTCTGACTTTGTGGTTTAGGGCTATGCTAGAGTCATAACTAAGTGCTAGATCTGGATATTTAAAAGTACATACATGAGAAGACATGATAGTGTGCACATGTGTGCTGCTATCTAGGCTGGTCTGTGCACATATTAGTTTCAATTAATGAAGCTCTATGGAAGCATTGGTGAAATCAGACACCTCTTCCTATATATGCACCTTGGGAATTCATTATACTTGAACATTGTACTTAAGAGGCGCATAGGTCCAAAAGGAAGACATTCAAACCATGGCTCAGATCCCTTCCTCTCCCTTCTCCTTTCCTTTCCTTCTCCTTTCTTTCCCTCCCCTCCCCTCCCCTCCCTCCCTCCCCTTCCTTCCTCTTTCTTTCTTTTTCTTTCTTTCTTTCTTTCTTTCTTTCTTTCTTTCTTTCTTTCTTTCTTTCTAAGATTTTATTTATTTGAGAGAGAGAGAAAGGGAGAGCACAGAGTGAGAGGGAGAAACAGACTCCTGCTGCACAGAGAGCCAGATGCAGGACCAGATCCCAGGGTCCCAGGACCAGATCACAACCTGAGCCTAAGGCAGCCATTTAACCGACTGAGTCACATGGGCTCTCCACCTTCCTTGCTCTTTCATAAATATGTGACCTTAGGGAAGTCTATTAACCTCTCAGAGCACTGTTTCCTTCCTTATAAGAGAAACTGACCCATAGTAGGTGTCCAGTAAATGCTCCAAAGTTCTTGTAAATTCCATTTCTTACCTGTTGCTTTACACTTGTTTGTTTATATGTCTGTATGTGTGTGTGTGTGTGTGTGTGTGCATGTGTGTTCCCTCTTCATCTAACTAATTGATCTTTAAACTTGAAGATTTTGTTCCCCTTCAGATCTCCGTATCTACCTCAACCTGAATCAGCTGCCCCTCGCCTTAGTCAACATTGTACATTCTTATTGCCTTTGTATAGTCTCCTCACTCTCCCTGGATATATTGGCAAATGCCATTTCACATGGCAAATGTCAGTTTATTTTTCATCTTTCACCTCGAGTGTTATTTTTTCTTTGAAACAATATCTGACTCCACTTACAGACTCAAGGTTTCCTTCCTTACTGTGCCCCAGTTGTTCTGTGTATCACTTGTCACACATTATGTTTTGCATTGTTTAGTTTCAAGGCTCTTCCCTTATTAAAGTGTAAATTCCTTGGAGATGGAGATCAAGTCTTATCTCCCAGGCTCATAGTAGCCTGGCACACAGTAGCTGCATATTTAAATGTCTGTTGAACTGAAAGAATCCACAAAATAGATTGACAATAAAGCATGTCTTCTTTTCTTTTTAATGTTATCTCTCTTTTTTTTATTAACATGTAATGTATTATTTGTTTCAGGGGTACACGTTTGTGATTTCAGTCTTAATTCACAGTGCTCACCATAGTACATACCCTTCCCAATGTCCATCACCCAGCCATCCCATCCCCTCACCCCCCTCCACTCCAGCAACCCTCAGTTTATTTCCTGAGTTGAGGAATCTCTTATGGTTTGTCTCCTTCTCTGGTTTCATCTAGTTTCATTTTTCCTTCCCTTCCCCTATGATTCCTCTATCTTGTTTCTCAAATTCCTCGTGTCAGTGAGATCATGTGATATTGTCTTTCTCTGATTGACTTACTTCACTTGGCATAATACCCTCTAGTTCCATCCACATCATTGCAAATGGGAAGATTCTGTGGTTTTTGATGACTGCATAGTATTCCATTGTGTGT
The DNA here is from genome assembly GCF_002288905.1 of Enhydra lutris kenyoni. Taxonomy (NCBI): domain Eukaryota; kingdom Metazoa; phylum Chordata; class Mammalia; order Carnivora; family Mustelidae; genus Enhydra; species Enhydra lutris. Next base: position 55,284,249 of record NW_019154086.1, on the reverse strand, counting down.
GTGTGTGTGTGTGTGTGTGTGTGTGTGTGTGTGTACCTACATACACACCACATCTTCTTTATCCATTCATCTGTTGATGGACATCTGGGCTCTTTCCATAGTTTGGCTATTGTGGACATTGCTGCTATAAACATTGGGGAACACGTGCCCCTTCAGATCACTACATTTGTATTTTTGGGGTAAATACCCTCTAGTGCAATTGCCGGGTCATAGAGCAGCTCTATTTTTATACAAGTTTGTGGTTAGGCAAAATAAGTAAAGAAATAATTGTTAAGACTTTGTAAACTGAGACTACTAATTTTTTTTTTCCTTACTGTCCCAAATAGTAGTTTACTATAAAATTTTTTATGATTAGACCACACATCTAGGAGCAGGCTCCCTCCTTAAATCTTTTTTGGGTCATGAACACCTTTGAAATTTGACAGCTTTGAAGGGTCTTGTGTAATTGGTGTGGGCAGGGCCGAGAATTCACCTATATAGAAGATTCCTACTGCAAGGATTCACAGATTTCTAAAGCTCCAGATTGAGGAAATCAGGTTGAGGAAATCAGGTTGAGACTCTCTGCCATACTTAGTTCATAGCAAAGTAAAAAAATCATTGTTGGGGCGCCTAGGTGGCTCAGTGGGTTAAGCCTCTGCCTTCGGCTCAGGTCAGGATCTCAGGGTCCTGGGATCGAGCCCCACATCAGCCTTTCTACTCGGCGGGGAGCCTGCTTCCCTTCCTCTCTCTCTGCCTGCCTCTCTACCTACTTGTGATCTCTGTCTGACAAATAAATAAAATCTTTAAAAAAAAAAAATCATTGTTACAAAGGTCTGATCAGTTCTGGAGGTAAAAAGATTTAGTTAAATCTAAAGTTAAAAGGAAACTTAACAATGAGAAATGACTGGTATTAAGGGACAATCTATTACAAAGGTGAATAAAAATATCACACTTGAGATGCAGAGACACCAACAGGTTTCCTTTGAACTTGAATTGGGAATGCTTGCAAAAACTGGGCATAGTTTATTCTACCAAGTACTTAAGTATCTGCGTTTTCAGTAGAAACAGTCGCTGTGGGAAAGGAGTTGGGGGGGAGCAGTAGTAAAATCTCGTTTTTCCTCTGAACAGGAGGCATCTAAACTGGATACAATGGGCTTCCCTCCTGATTCTGTTCTTGTCTATTGTGTCCCTCACTGCTGGGACTGAAACTTCACAGCGTAACCTGTCAGGACATGGATTTCATCACGATGCCTTCTTCAGCCCATCCAATGCCTGCCTCCTTTTCAGAAGCGAGTGCCCCAGCACAGGCAACTGCACAGCAAAGGCATGGACTTTCCCTGAAGCTAAGTGGAACACCACAGCTATGGTTTTCAGTCACATCCATCTCGGCTTGGGCCATGTGCTTATTATAGTCCAGTGTTTTATTTCTTCAATGGCCAATATCTATAATGAAAAGATACTGAAGGAAGGGAACCAGCTGTCTGAAAGCATCTTCATACAGAACAGCAAACTCTATTTCTTTGGCATTCTTTTTAACGGACTGACGCTGGGCCTTCAGAGCAGTAACCGTGATCAGATTAAGAACTGCGGGGTCTTCTATGGCCACAATGTGTTTTCAGTTGCTCTTATTTTTGTGACTGCATTCCAGGGTCTCTCGGTGGCTTTTATTCTCAAGTTCCTGGATAACATGTTCCACGTCTTAATGGCCCAGGTCACCACTGTCATCATCACAACAGTGTCTGTCCTGGTCTTTGACTTCAGGCCCTCCCTGCAGTTTTTCTTAGAAGCACCCTCAGTTCTTCTCTCCATATTTATTTACAAAGCCAGCAAGCCTCCAGGTCTGGAGTACACACCTAGGCAAGAAAGAGTCCGGGATCTAAGCGGCAGTCTCTGGGAGCGCTCCAGTGGGGTAAGTTTGTCAGGATGCTGCCTTTTGCTTGTTCTTCCCAAATTCAGCACACGGTTATACAAGAAAAGAAATTGGTCACTTGCTCATTTTTCAAGGGATGTTTTGGATTTCTGTGACTTTTAAAAAACGTTCACTGGACTTAGGTGGGTGTGCAAGGGCTTGTGAGAATGCTGAAAGGGTCAAGAAAAAGCATAAATCACAGTCTTGAGGACTTTATGTGTTAGTTGTATCTTAGAATGTTCTAGTGCCACAGAGCTGGGACATGTGCCACAGGTTATCTTCTCCAGTCTTTCTAGGTTGGCAGATGAATAAACAGACTCAGACTAAGTGGATTATAGATAGTACCTAAAAAAACTATACTAAACCCATGAGGCCTGACTCCTAGTCCATAAGAAAAGTTGGTCTTTGACATTAGTTGCATCTTGTTAAATCTAAGTGGAACTCCTGGCTCCTTGATTTTCCCTGCATTACTCATGAACCTCAGTGTGCCAGAAGAGCAGGCCTTATCTTGTTAGGGTGATTTTCAAAAGGATCTTCATAAGTAAGAGAAAAATATCTTCTAGTATTCTTCCAGTTGCTTATAATTCTTCTAGGAAGATCTGTCAGTCATGGTATTAGCAGATTAATTGTCTTTTGGAGATTCAAGTGAGTAGTTAAGTATATGTTTAAAGGATGAAATAAACTCCTCTAACTAGCTTTAAATTTACAGTTTTTATGAACACACAAAATATTAAGTACTTCACAAAATGAACATTTTACTCTCTAGGAAAATAATCTCTTGCCTATTAGTTCGTGGTGGAGCTTTCATCAGTATAATGTCTCTGAAGTAGTGATATAACAGACTCTTAAGATATAACAGACTCTTAAGATGAAAAGATTAGAAGGGTGGGTCCCAAATGCCCTGACCTCAGCCAGAGTACAGTTTCAAAAGGCCTGTATTCTTTTCCAATGGTCCGATAACCCTGCTTGCCTTACTTTTTAGGTAAAATTTACCGATTTTAGGTAAGGGCCTAGTTCATACTTATTTCTCCAACCACTAGTTATTTCCCTTCAAGACCAGCAGAGGGTGCTCCATACTAGATTCCGGTTGTTTTGAAATTCAAGTACTGAGATGCAGGTAGATTTTTTGTGATCTCATTATGTGTCTAAAATTAGCTTTCCAAGAACATAAGTATTTATCTAATTTCATTTGACTAGATTATAGTCATAGTTTAATGAAATAAACTTCTTAGTAATCATTACAAATGCTACATTCCTAGTATTTTAAGTAATTACTGATTTCATATTTCCTTTTAGGATGGAGAAGAACTGGAAAGACTTACCAAACCAAAAAGTGATATTGAGTCAGATGAAGATACTTTCTAATTGCTATCCAAATGACTGGCAGCTCTCAAAAATCTTATTTTTGCATTTTCAGCATGTGTCATATTTATCTTTTCACTTTGATAAACAAGAACATTACTAAAGCATAATACTCTTTGCATATATCTAACCACTCCCTAAACAGTTCCATCCAAGGCTTAGAGTACCCAAAGGCTAAAATGTTCTAAGGAACTGACATGGGAGTAATAGTATGGAGACTGCATTAATGGTACTTGGTAAGTCGACAAGACACATTCCCAAGTTATTTTCCTTGTCTTCCAAGGTTCCAAAAAACTTGCAATAATCACGTTGGCTGTACCCTATAAATACACAAATAGTGATCAGTTTGCCATATATTAATAATTACGTAATTCCATTCTGCATGCTAAAGTCTTCCTGTATGTATTATTATAAATATCACCTAGGTTGTCCCTTGAATTTTGAAGCCCCGGAAATACTCACTTTGCAGTTAAAAAGCAATGTGACTCTTTCTAAAAAGTTTGGTGGAAGGACCTTACCATCTGGACCAACACTGATTTGAGAGCAGTGTAGTTTGTACCAAATGTTTTTCCAAAAAAGCAATTTTTCAGAAACAAAATGTTAGAATTTTTATTTTTAGAAATTTGTAGGAAATTTGAAGTTAGTGATTATCTTTTGATGTTTTTCTACACAAAAAAGCTTCAGTTTACATAAAAGTTGGTTCCCAATTACCACAATTCTCACTTGGATTTTAAATCACTTTAAAGAAGCCATGGTGGATTTTTTTCCTCCTTGGTTTGGCCTCATTACTCTTGGATTATTAGATTTTAGAGAACCAATGAACCATTTCATTATATTAGTTATTAATTATAACTTATATAACTTGTCATATTTAATACTGTCATACCCTATACCTAGGAATTGAGACATTGGCTTCAGAATCATAACAGACTATCAGTAAAACTGATCCCTGAGAGTTCCTTTTAAAAGGGTCACTTTGCAAACAAATGACTTTCACTGAAATGTGAATGGTATTACTCTGAAACAAGGAAACATCTTAATAAATAAAGTACACTACAGTAATAATATTGACAGTAAAAGTGCATGATATTTTTTGAGGTATTTTTGCATGCAGCTAATTAAATGTGAGGTAGATGAGTCAGGTGATAGATAATTTAAAAGTGAGAAAACAGAAGTGACTTGCCCAAGGTCATGCAGCTGGATGGTGATAAGACAAGCCTAGCTCATAGGCCCACATGTTTACAGAGCACTACACTGTAGATGTGAACTTTAAGGTGTCATTTTCATGCAGTCTGTACATCTCTTCTTTCTCCTAATTTTCATGCAATGAACATGTGATAATACTGTGAATAATCCATCTGTGATATCTGGAATAATATGGCAGGCAAGAATTGGTGGAAATGTATAAATAAAATAATTATTAAACCTGAACCTTGAGTTTTCACTGTCATATGAGGTGGGACATGGAGTTCTTTTCATTTTCATCTCAAAAAATGGAGTGAGGCAAGAAATCCAAACAACTTGTAAAACTTTTTTTTTCCATAGATCTTGACTTCTGAGAATAGCAAAACTGAGAATTCACCTTATCATAGGTATACCTCTCCATGTTGTGAACAAGGGAGATTATGTCATTATGGCTATTCATTTTAAAGGTAAGGAAATCAGGTATAGAAAGACCTCACTTTGGGGGATCTGGGTGGCTCAGTGGGTTAAGCCTCTGCATTTGACTCAGGTCATGATCTCAGGGTCCTGGGATCGAGCCCCGCATCAGGCTCTCTGCGCAGTGGGGAGTCTGCTTCCCCCCTCCGCCTGCCTCTCTGTCTACTTGTGATCTCTCTCTCTCTCTCTCTCTCTCTCCCTGTCAAATAAATAAATAAAATCTTAGAAAAAATAAAGACCTGACTTTTAGAAAATACATAAATATACCTACCTTGTGGAATAGAAAAATTACAATATCATTGACAAAGGTATTGCCTACATTAAATACATTACATTAAATAGGAGATTTTACCAGTTCACGGAGCTTGATTTTCTTTCTTACAACAACTTTATTTGTAATTACAGCTTTACTTGCATTAACAGACTGATTAATAGGATAAAGAAATGTGGAACTAAGATGTGAAGTTCCGGTATGGATGCACTGTAGTACTTTGTGGGCACTAATGGTTTAAAAGGAGAATCACGGGCGCCTGGGTGGCTCAGTGGGTTAAGCCTCTGCCTTCAGCTCAGGTCATGATCTCAGGGTCCTGGGATCGAGGCCCTCATCGGGCTCTCTGCTCAGCAGGGAGCCTGCTTCCTCCTCTCTCTCTGCCTGCCTCTCTGCCTACTTGTGATCTCTCTCTCTCTCTCTCTCTGTCAAATAAATAAAAAAAATCTTAAAAAAAAAAAAAAAAAACTTTAAAAGGAGAATCACTGGAAGGCGAGAGGTCCAGAAACCATCGTCCCAAGTGCTCTTGGCGTCAAATGTATAACTTGGGGAGAAGAGTAATTGTCACGTGGAAAAAGTAGTCTTTCCTACTCTAAAGAACCAAATTAAAGTGAAAGTAATAGGGTGACGGTTATTCTTTCCTTATAAGCAAGATGCTCCTAACAAATGATCCTTTTCAACAGTAGAAAATGTCCTGAAGAGTGGTGGGGAATAGTAGTGAGTTCTCGATTACTGAAGTTTTCAGGGAGAGATTGTACCATCAAGATGTTTTAGAAGATGTTCTTTCATTGGTATAGAAGCTGACCTAAATGATTTCTGAAGTCCCTTCCTGTTTTTCAATGCTCTTCTAAGCAGTTATGACCTACAACTGATGTGCTGAATCTGCTAGCTTCATAATTTCTGAATAGCCTTTGGTTGGACCACAAGTGTGGCCTCCAGTGACCTGGTTCCAGCTCTGTCACTGTCCCCAGGACCAAACTTAGGTCCCGCAGTGTGCCTAATCCTGAGGGGTAGCAGGACGTGGATGCTGCCTGTAGAGGGAAAGATGGCCTAGACCCAAGATCCCAAATCCTTGGCCAACTGTCCTGCTGCCATAGGTTTTCATGGTCCACAAGCAGAGGAGACTCCCAGCCAGATTCCTTTGTTTACAGCTCTAAGGCTCGCCTCTCTATCCCCATGTGGAAGTTCTGTTGCATGTTAGTCCCATTGCAGTCTAATCTAGCTGGACTTGACTGTGGAGCTGCAGGGAATTCCTGCACTTTTGCGAACAGCCCAACAGGCTTGACATGACACAATCCAGGTCCTCCTTGGCTCCTTTCCCTTTCGTGTAAGTCCTGATTTTTCCCACCAACTCTTACCACTCCACTGTGGAGAAGAGACAGAGAAAGCCAAACTCAAAGGAAAGACAGTGGCTTTCCTTCTCTAACACTTAAAGCTGACTTTACGAAACGGAATAATATATATTCCTCTTTTAAGAGGAAAAAAAAGTGTTTTTCTCACAGGTCTCAGTGCTGGCCTTTTTCTCCTTCACTGTTATTTAAACTCATCAAACATAATATGAAGTATAAGCTTCCTTGCTTATAGTTTTATATGAAAACCAAAACACATTTGCAAATTAGAATAGAAATACAGCTATAAAAGCAATTAACTTCTGATTAATTGAATATGAATTCAATTATGATTAATTCAAATATGAATATAGTGAGCATGTGTTGTTTTGCTCAAATAAAATCACAATAAATCCCTTAATAGACCTGCAGAACATTTGCCCTCACTTGCTAGTTTATGTGCTTTAAGCACCATCCTGTCTCTGCCAAGATAACTGAAACTTGCTGACATTGCTAGTAATGCATTTAATCCTGCTGGGATTTATCAGCCCATGTCCCTGACGATCCCATAAGGATGTGGTGTGGGTCAAGCTGCCAACTCCCATTGGCTTTGGTGCCCTGGAAAGATTTTTAAAACATCAGCTTTATGTGTTCCCTAAAGGCTTGGTACTTTTTGAGTCCCCTTTTCCCCCTAGAACATTCTCTACTTATTCCTCATCCTCCTCTGGGTCCTCTCTGTCACTTCTATTTTGCTAAAAAATCATTCAGATATTCAAATTTATTTGCACAGGAATTTTTGAATCATTCTCAAAGTTCTTTTAATTTCTTCTGTTACTATAATTCTATTTTCTTAATGCTGTGTATGAACGGTTTCTCTATTGTTCTTTTTAAAATAAGTTAAGCAGTTTCTGATTTTTATTTTATTGGCCTTTTGTGTTCCATTTTTCTAAGATTTGTCTTATGTTCTTTTTCCATCTTATGTACTTGAAATACATTTGTTTTCTTTCTTGTTTGTTAATGAACATATTTGTAACCAGTAGAAATGTTTCCTGGAGTCAAGCCAATCCCCAAAGACTTTAAAATATGATGGTATCATTATTTTCTAACTAATCTGTTTTGAGTCAAGGACTGTGATATTGAGGCTTTTATTCATACTTTTGTTAATTTCTGCTTTTCATACACCTGATTAGAAAATGAGATCTTATTCTTTCTGTTGTTTGCATATTTTTACTGCATAATTTGTTGTTTGGCTGGTCCTTTAATATGCAATAACTTTTTTGAGAAAATTGATACTGGTTTGATATTTTGAACCAGTCTGAAAGTCCCTTGTGATATTTGACACTTATTCTACTTAACTTTCTAATCTGTTTCATCACCAGTAATTACTTTTACATTTAAAAAAGCAAATTTAGAACATTATTTATAAATTTATCAATTTGAAAAATTAAAATACAGTCATTGACTCCTTTCACCCAGTTTTTCCTAATAAACTTGAGAATTTTATCCCAGTCTGCTATATGGTATTTTGTCTACTCTAAGACTCCTTTATGTTTTCACATTACCATCTCTGTAACTGGAATGCCTTAAGCAATGGCAGGTTAAAATAGTTACTGTCTTGTGGCCTAATGATGAAGTTGTCTTTGCTTGCATGTGCAGGCGTTTGGTGTGACTGGACAAAATTTCAGTCAACAAGTCACTTTAAAACCATTTGAAGAGAGGGGTGCCTGGGTGGCTCGGTCGGTTTAGTATCAACACTTGATTTTGACTAAGGTCATGGTCTCAGTGTTGTGAGAGCAAGCCTGGTGTAGGGCTCTGTGCTGGGTGTGGAGCTCATTAAGATTCTCTCTCTCCCTCTGCACCTCCCCCCCCCCCAAAAAAAAGCCAAACCATTTGAGGAGAGGATAAGAGTCCTGGTTGTTGTCTGAAAAATCTTCCAATGAGACCTCCTGGTAAGATCAGGAACATGCCAGGATTACGTTTTACAAAATCGGTGTCAATAGCTTGAAAGTTTTTGAAAACCCTGGAGACAGAGAAACTGAAGAAATCCTACGTCATCATCAGTTCTCTCAAGGGCCCAGAGAACTCTGGAAAACCTCAAACATCTGTAGCTCTCCGTCAGAAAGTGACTTAAAAGATTTTAAGCTCAAAATGGGAAGATGTTTTAGAAATAGCTTAATTAATTTATTTAAGTTACAGTTTCCCTTTTTATGTAACCAGAAAATGGTACATATGTTTTTAAGAGCTCTTTAAAGAAATGTAAAGTAAAAATTCTAAGTCATGAAAAGTAATATGTTTCATTGACAGTGTGTTCTCTTGTGGGGCATAAAATAGTGATTGATTCCTTTTGAAATTAAGATCATAGGCATGGTGAAATTTGGAAGTTCATTCAATTTGTTGTTTTGTACCTTTTGTTTCAACAATTAATAGTATTCCCAATTATCACAGCTAATTAAGCTTAATTTGTTCATGATTTAATTTCCTCATTCATAACTTTTTAATGCTAAGTTATCTCTCAGCTGGAAGCTGCCACGAAATAGATTTTTCTCTTCTGAAAGGCCTTTTGACTGATACACTCCCTGAGATTTTGGGTTATTTCTTTTAGCATCTAGCAATTATTTACTAACAGCACTTTTTCCAGTCACATTGCTCAAATAGGTATTACATTTTTTTATTACTTTCTATACTCATTTAACATAAATAGCATCTTGTCTGGAAAATATTTTAGTCACCCTTTTTTACTATCAGAAATCTCTTTTTTATCATTTAGTGTTGCAAGAAGTTAATGTTTCCCTGCTATTTTTATTGTGTGTGGATGTGTGTTTGTGTATTTTTTCTTCCTTTTATAGGTGAGCTCTTTTCTAAGCCTAGGTGATTGGATGCCTGTTGTATGGGTCCTTTCTTTAAGGTTTCTGTGTACTCATTTTTCAACAAAGTTTAACACTCTGAGTCAAATATTTGCCACAAAATGGCATAGTTAGAATCTCTTTTACCTGATTGCTCTTTACTGGACTCTAGGAAGCCGGGACTGTAGAAAATTACAATCAGGGAATTTTGTAGATGATACTTTCCTTCTATATTGGTTGAAACTTTTGCTTTTAGGGCTAGTTCCACAAATATGGGAGCAAAAAGTCTCCTGTCTGTGAGAAGGGGGTGTCATTTGAGTTCTGGCTTATTCCTCTGTCATAGGTGGTACATCCTACTTTGGTTAAGAAGTCAGGTTAAGCAAAGTGCCTTGAAAGTAGCACATAAATTTTCCCTACAGGTGTGAAATTTACTGCTAGAATTTTTATATCATATACTTATATATCATATAATATTTTATATATTATATTTAATACCCTTTGTACATCTAATATGCTATATAAAATGCTATATTTTGTAAATTTTTATATATACACATATATGTATACAAACCCATGCTTAAATATCTATAGACACGTGCATACATACATATACACTACACACACCACCCTGCAAAGATTTCCCAAGTTCCTTTATTTGAAAGGACTCACCAGACTCCACAGAGTACACTCACTTTTATTTAAAGGCCAAGGATAGAGTGTAGCAAGAAAAGGAGAGCGTAGACATTGGTGGTCCAAGAGAGAGCTCATGACTACGCTCTGCAGGGTTCTCATCTGTTCATACAGCCAACTCTGTCTCCACTGTCTCCTGCCTGAACTGCCAGGATCTGTGTGAGGAATCTTGACTTTGGGAAGCTCAAAGCAGGATTTTCCAGGATTTTTATGCCTCGCTGGCCATGTAATCAGCTGGATTTACTCAATCCTTAGGCCAGTTGGAAACCATCATTAAAGAAACTGACCCTAGGGATTACCAGAGTAGTTCCAGACTTTAAACAGCACATCATAAATCCCACTCCTGTAATCTTGGCCGCGGGTCAAAAACCAGACATCCTTATCTCCCCAGAGATAAAGATGAAGCATTTCTAAGCCTCTGTGTAAACCAGCTCTGTTCTCCATTTATACACCCTCACCTCCAAACCTCCTTCCTCCAATTAGGAAGCTAGGTGAGTCAGAAGGGGCACATTAGGGGCACCTGGGTGGCTCAGTGGGTTAAAGCCTCTGCTTTCAGCTCAGGTCATGATCTCAGGGTCCTGGGATCGAGCCCCGCGTCGGGCTCTCTGCTCAGCAGGGAGCCTGCCTTCCCCCTCTCTCTCTGCCTGACTCTCTGCCTACTTGTGATTTCTGTCAAATAAATTTAAAAAAAAAAAATTAAAAAAAAAAAAAAAGAAGGGGCACATTAGGAGGACACAGCCATGTCGCCTATCTTTGGCCTCTCAGACAGCTAGCTGACCCTTGCATGGGCAATGGACTACAAGTGTATTCCTTATCTTTCCTCCTGCCATGTTTCCCCAAGTTGGGTATAATAAATAGGTATGCATAACTCAAAGTTCATGCTGTAAGAGTAAAGCCATTCTCTAGTTTCAGTTTTGATGACGTTTTCTCCTATAAATTTACTACTTTTATTCATTTTGGTTATCTCGGGGAATGTGTGATGTTTACAAATGAATTAATGCTGCCATCTTCCCATGGATATCTAGAAAACTTATAAAATGCGGGAGAGGGAAGAAGTACGCAGGAGAAGCAGTGCTTGCACTATGAGTATCCAAAGCCCTTGACCATGGTGACACAGAGTCAATATAAGGCACTTGCCCACATCATGTGGAGCTTGAGAAGAAGAACAATGTATAAATTTAGGCTCCAAAAGACTGAAGAACTATCACCACTCATCTCTCCTTGGTACACTCTGCACCCCTTACCCCCCCACATGTGGACCCAATATTGGTTATTCATGCACAGTATTTTGGAATGGGGCATATGACTGTTCTCTACTAGTCTGTGAGCTTCTGTGCAGGGAAAAAAAAATTTTTTTTTTTTTTTGTTTTATAGTCCTGGTTTCTAGCAGACTACACAGAAAATAGTATAAATACAATGAATGTTTGAGTCATTATATAACTTGAGTCTAATCTACAAGCTAGTGTCTTGGATTAAGAACCAGAATGACAAGATGGTTCTTTGTATACATCAAGACTTTCGGCTGTTGGGGATCAGGTCTTGCCAAATTTGGGAGTATGCCAGCCTCTGCCTACCCTACACTACTTTGGCTCTCTAAAGAGTGCTCATCACAAAGAAGCTAAAGACAAAAAAGAGGACTGAAGGAGACAAATGGCATGACAGTGAGGTCTGCAGAGGAATTTATTCTTTCTCTAACATTTTTGAAAAGTGAGGCTTCTTCTAGGGATTGGCAATCTTCCAGAAGTGGTTTGTTCCCTGCCTCTCTCCTTCAAGGATTTCCCTTTGCATTGTAGATATTCTTGGAAAGCGCGGCACCTTTAGCCAATCAGTTATGCCTAATCAATTGTAGCCATCTCTGAGCCAGAATAGGTCATGAGAAAGTGGCTGGAAAAGGGAAAAGGGCCAGAAGAAAGGAAAAGGTTCTTATGGAAGAGATGGAAAGCCAAAGAAAATTTTGTGCAGGGTCAGTTTTAGCTACTTAAAATCACCCTATCCCTTCACCCAGCATCTTTGTCACATGTATCAACCCATAGATTAGAGGAATGGGGAGTCACTCTTTCGCTTTCTAGAAGGAACGTGCTATCATTTAAGATCTCTTCAGTCTGATCAGGGACGGCCCAGTTTGTCCAAACTTCAGGATATCAGAGAGGTGATGCCTATGGTTGCCACATTAGGAAATTGTGTTAGAGAGCAAGGTTTTGCCTTGTTGGAGAGACTCCATCAGTCTTTGCCAGCCTGAATGTCCTTGGAAGCTCCAGTCTAGCTCTATGGAGATAATGAGGGTTTCTGTGTTAGAGGTGATGAGCCCATTGGGTCCAGCTGCAGCAGAGCACCATGCTGGAAAGAAGTTATTCAATACATTTCCCCATTCCCATAGAAACCTGGAACTGGAGTCTGAACTATGATGTTGCGGAAAATTTGAAGTGACCGAGGAATCTCAAGCGGCACACGGAAATCAGGGAAAACGCAGCTTTATTATCTATCGCCGCCGGCAGGCTCAGCGGGATCCTTTCCCAAAGGCTGAGCACCCGACTGGGTTAGGGGTGAGTTTTTATGGTTACGGTGATGGGGGATGGGAACGGGATGTTTTTGCGGTCTCTCAAGGCCGAATGGCCCCTTCATGTGGAAGTATAATCGATGTGGAGAAAAAAAATAAAAAAAAATAAAAAAATTTAAAAATCTATGCAGAGGCGTCTCAGGAGAGTGGTAAATCATCCCGGGGGGCTGTTTCTTTTCTTTTCTTAATCAAACAGGACAGGCATCTGGTCTTTTTCTTCCACCTCAGCAGGAGCAATGGGGAGCAGTGGACGGGAAGGGAGGGAAGGGGCTGGGGCCCAGGAGTCTCTATCCACCTTACTGAAGTCTGGGTTCTCTATGAATTTAACATTAGTTCAATTAGAGGAAACCTCTGAGTTTAGCATCCTGCTCCCTACAGGCCAAGAAAGAGTCATAAATACCATAGAGTTAGATGATAACTTAGATATCTATTCCTACTCTCTCATTTTGTGGATGAGGAACTGAGTCCCAAAGGTAGAATGACTCACCTCAGGTCATACAGGTCAGTCTGTGGCAGAGTGAGGGCCAGCTATTTTCCCAAGTCCGGTGGCCATTTTATGACTTCCTTGAATTCCATGACAACTGACCCTTTGCCTCTCACTGTCCTAACCTTGGTTCCTGAGTTCTTAAGAACATGTCCAAAACCAAGAGAAAGTTTGGCATTGGGAGATTTGCACCAACTTTGAGAGAACTGAAGAGAAGTAGCATTTAACTGTGCTTCACTTTGTCATGACATTAAGAGTACTCATCAGGCACACCCCACTATCTGCACCCCTCAAATCACTAAGTACAGGGCCCCCAAGGTGGAAAAAGGAGGCAAGGAAAGCAATCCTGCAGGGAAAGGGGACTTAGTGGTGGCAGAAAAACAGACAGGGGTTCTTTTCAAGAGGCTTCTCTTCTTCTGAAATTTCCATACATTATTGAACACTGAGATCATCCATCAGTGCTCATTGAGCCATTATTGCCTCTGGTCTTGAGCTGTTTTTATCACCAAGGCTCTAGAAGTTGAGACGGTGTGAACTTCAATGTTAACTCTACTCCAGAAAATGAGACCAACTGGGCTCTACCGATTCCACTGTCTGGACTGCCTGCTTCTGTCTCCGCCTCTGTGGAAGAATCTCTCTGCCCTGTGATTTCTCCAGTGAAAAACAATTCCTGGAAATTCATGGAAGTGAATTGCGACAACCAGCAACTTTGGCCTCCTCAGAGTCTTCCAGATTTCCCTCACTCTCCTGGGTGTTTTCTTTCTACATACTGTAATTCCATAATAATTCTCAAAAACTATGTCTTCTTTGTTGCTGTTGTTTGGAAGGAACATTAAAAAACAAACAACGAGCAAAAAATACCCAGATTACAAATGACCTGATCTGGACCCCCGGAAGACAGAGATTCAGGTGATCTCATTCTCTAATCCTCCTGTTTAATTTTTCATTCTTTAATCCCCCCGTTTGTACTTTGTGTTATTCCAGATTACAGGATTTGAGGACATTTACCAATACCATTTTCCTCTGCATGGGTCTCAGTCCCTTTGCTGAGCTATGGCTTATCTACTGCAAGGCAAATGATGATCTGTGGCTTCTTGGCCCTACTCACAGGAGGAAAGAGAGTTCAGACACATTGCTAATTATTATTGCAGTGCCAGTGAAAATTCATCTTGGGTTATGAAAAAGTGTTGTCTTTCTTTGGTTGCGGAAGCTAGAACCTTATTCATATTATTCTATAAGTAAATTTTCTATTATCTGTTTGGTTTCCTTGGAAGATGAAACTCCCTCATTATTATATTTCCTGAACTTGAGATTCTTTGGGCCTCTTACTTAGAAATTGTCCCTATATAATTTCAGAAGCAATGGTAATGAAATCCATTTTTTTTTTTTTTTATTGGTGATTTTAAGCTATCCATCACCTTGGTATTCTAAGAGCAATTACATCATCCTGGTTCTCCCACCAGCACTCTTTGAGCAGCTGGTATAGACTGTTCTAAAAGGTGAGATGGAGAAATCTTCTCATGATGGAAGGGGGTGAAGATGGGAGCATAATTTACCCAATAAGGGAACTGTGTTCTAAAATCACTTGAACTGTCTGGACCTCAGTTGTCTATGAAACAGGTAAGAATGAATGGTCTTCATGGAGAATGAAGGGCAAAATAAGGAATTTCTCAAGTTTATTGAGCTACAAATTCCACTTTTACAAAATAATTATGTATAACAAAGTCCAGAGGACATAAAGACAAATTTGTGCAAATAGGCACAGATAAGAGCTAATGTTCACATGCGGCTTGAATGCAGTTATTAATATCTATGCTTGTTAGAGTTAATAACCAATACGAAGATGATTTGGAGAATTAATTATTAATAAGAGGAGCAAAAAAATAAGCAGCCCCATTATCGATAGAGGCTGCCACCATTAGGATGCTAAAGGCCTGGGAATCAGACTGACTGCCCAGGGCAAGTTCACAGATATTTGTTGGTAGTATTACTTGGTGTTTGTTTGTTTGTTTGTTGAAAAAAAGAAAAGTAGGAAAGAAAGAAGGGAAAGAGCGAGGGAGGAAGGGAGCATATTTTAGTTTGAATTGCCATATCCTCTTTTTCAGGGATAAAGATTGTATTTTCCTCTCCAGCTACACTTCCGTCCATTGTAACTCAGTAACATTTACCTCTGAAAACAAGAACCCTTGGATATAATCTCCTTCTTTGTAATTTTCTTTTATAAGATGCCAGTATGGTAATAGTTCTATTAATGAGTAAGTAGAGAGGTGCTAGATGTGAAGGGTCACGTTTTTCCGTGCCAGCAATTCCATGGCACCTGCCAAAATTCCGAAAGTATCATCTCCAGCTGCAGTGCCAGATTCTGGTGATGATGTAGTGATTCCTTTTCCTGGCTCTCTGATCTATCTCTGAAAGGACAATAAGATAAGAGAAACAGGGCAGGAAATGGTCATGATAGCAAAGCTGGGCGTGGTGCTTTTTCTGGCTTTGGTGGCCAATACCACTGGATTCCTATGGTATCAAGCTTTGTGAAAGAAACTCACAATATAAAACAGAGCCATCTCAATCATTTCTAGACTGACATTTCCAAAAGTGTTAAGAAGCTGTTTCCTCTGTTATATGTGTTCAGATGTTTCCTGAAAACATCTGCGCTGTGATCTTTAATTTTCTATATCAGTTTTACTTACCAATGAATACTTTTAAAAAAATAAATGAGAGGTGTAAATACTTTTATATAGAATTTCGTATTCCAAATAGTATCTATCATATAAGAGGGAATTATCCATTCAGCACCAGATCCCCTCCAGTCAGAGAACTGGAGCATTCTTTTAAACATCTTTATGATTTAAGGTTTTAATAACAACTCAGGAGTAGGCAAAAGTTTGCTATTTATTTAATTTTGAAAGAACACAGAAAGAAAAAGGCAGGGAATGTAGGCAGTGTGGAAAAATTCCTTCACATAGCTGGCCACTTGTGGCTTTAACAACTGCGGGGGAAAGTGGCTGGGGCTAAGGTTACACATTTCTGTTCAGTAAGGGTATCCATGGTGGTAACTCTCATGATGACGGTAGTCATCCTGGTAACCATCCTGGTATCCTTGGTGGTAGCTATGATAACCGTAGCCTGCGTACTCATCTTCTGGGCAGCGCATTCCCAGTGACTGCTGAATGGCCATTTCCTGTCTCCGGAGTTGCATGGAATCAATTAAATCATACACAATCACCATGGACCACATTGGGGAAGGATACCAGGATTTGACATTTCCATCTTTTCCAACAAGAAGCATGGAGAAGTACTCTGGGCTCACTTGAAAATAGTTCCGGATGTCTTTCACCAAATGGGCTGGTATGTCTTCTCGCTCCACAACAGAACTCCCTAGAACAGGGTTAGAAAAGTTGTTAGTGGATTGAACAGTCAGCCCTCAAGCAAAGATCAAAATGAGAAGAAATCACTATGAGAATAGAGAGAGGACCCATGAGTCCTTTGGTTCAGAATCCAATTAAAGAAGGTTGCTGAACTTTTTCCACTAGAAATTAAATGTCTCTGATCTACAATATTATTAGTGTCAAACTTTGGGACATGTGATGTCTTTTTTATAGGAATGTTGCAAAATATAAAACCAGTCCTTTAATTTAATTCTGGCAAGATCAACTTCTTTCAAGTGTATCACGAACAAAGATTATATTGTTGATATTTCTAAGCTTATTTCCAATTAGCTTAGTTACTTCTTTGCAAATATGGCTTTCCTTTTGATGCTTTTTTTAGAACAAAAATCTTATAACAAAAAAAATTTCTCAAAGGGGAAAATACCAATTACCTAAGATGTGGATACATGTATTTAAACTATTATGGTCAGTGAAAAGGGGGAGGGGGAGGAGGAGGTACTGAAGCTTTCCGTGCCAAGGGGTTTATGCCACTATCTCTGGTGAAGATCTTGATCTTGCAAGGAAGAACTGATTTGCTTTCTGAAAACTTGAGTCACTAGTCATCTACTTTCAGCTTCTCTGAGCCTTTCTGTACTGAGTCCATGTATTAAAAGGGGATTAGTAAGATACAATCCATGAGCTTCATAAAATTATTGTGGGAATTAAATGAGGTGGCATAGATAAAAATGCTTTGTAAATCATACAGTCCTATGCAGACAAACAGCATTATTCTAGCTAAGAAAATGGATACTTTTACTGCCACTTATGATTTTCTATTAAAAACAATATTAATGATTGCACCTTATTTCCCATTTGTGTGCACATGCACTCGTGCGCACACACGAAGTGGATGAATTCAGTGAACTGCATTCACCTTAATGGTCCCTCACTGCTTGCATACCATTTAACATAATTCAATTTAACTTAACCATAGTTCATAATGTTTTTAAAAGAACAACACTTTACCATTAATTGGGAACAGTTCTAAAACTCCCCCAACTTCCTCTCCAACCCCTAAAAGTTTCAGAATGGTTATGTGGCGCAGACCTGGAAAGAGAAAGAAAACCATAACGTTGGTAAATCATCTTTTACCTTCAAAGGCCAATAGCTGATAATTAGGAATCTCTACATTAAAAAGAACATAACTTGATTAGGCAAAATACTCCATTTTTTTCTATAAAAAGAGTCATTAAATACCTTTAAAACCTCGAGAAAGACCTAATTTCAGATTTAGGATTAATAACAGGGTCAGATGTGCTTTTTGTTTTGTTTTGTTCTGTTTGTAGATGGAAATAGAAGAATTTGCTCTTAAACTGTGGTTCTATTAAATAACAAACACAAGTGAAGCCGTGGGAACATTTAAATATCTGGGATGATCTGAGCTGATTTGAGTGCTGAAAAAAGTCATGCCTGAGGTTATAACAATTTAGGTGGATGATGTTTGCTGGGCTAATTCAACTGTCTCTTGGAGAAAAAAGCAGAACCTACCCAGTGTGATTGTTAAAGGAATATTTCCAGCTTTCTTGCACAAAAGTTTGTCAGTGTAAAGGCAGGTTCTTACCGCTTACTTAGAGGATTCAGAGAAGCACTTAAGTAAGCACAGCGTGCTTCCCACCCACAGCTAAAGTCTCAGGAAAGGAGAGAGGTCATGCCTTGGTAGCTTGTTGGAATTCTTTTGAGGATGAAGTGCACACCAAGGGATTCAGGAGAAAAAACACTGGAGGACAAGGGGGCTGTCAGTTCATCATATCAAGATTTCGTGGTGTTAGACAAAATGCCAATCTATTCGGGGTCATAACTTGGGACTAATAATACGAATATCAATGGAGTTTATTGTTCAGAGGAGAAAACTGACAGTAGCCGTGGCTTGAGGCTGTTTTAAGGAGGGGCTAAAATCCTAGCAAACGGCTATCCAAAAAAAAAAAAAAAAAAAGTTTGTGGTCTTTGCTCTTCTCCCAGAGAAGTGAAGCATTCTGTTCTCCATGTCCTTGAGTCATGTTTTCAAAAGGGAAGATCATGAATTTAATTATTCCTGGAAAATAGGACTTGTTTACATTTCCTGTATATTGCAAAAGGGTTTGCTTGCACTAATGTGATTTAGGTTCTGTATGCAGAGATTAAATGAAACATCACCTAATAACTGTTCCAAAACTGTTTTTAGACAGCTGAAGTAAGCCATGATTTTATTTACATTCTTATTGTGAAGGGCTATTAACCGCTCTAAACTTCTGCCTTACCTAGCAACATTGGTTGCTACAAATAGTTTAAAATATACTTAAAATACAAAAAAACCCCCAACCTTATATATTGATATAAAGTCGTTATTTGTTAACTTTGATAGTAGGACTATACATAAAATACTCATGAATCTTCTAGTTGTTTTTACTGTTATGAGCTTGTTGTCTGCCTCTTTTGAGTTATTATTTTATATCTTAAAACTAAAATGTATTTAAATTTACAGATACTGAGTCATAGTAAAGACCCAGGCTCTGTTAACGCTTTACAAAACTTATACCCCCATTTCTTAAAATAAATTAAGCACAGTTTTATAACTAATAAATGATTCTTCTTCCTAGTAGAAGTATCAAAATAATGCTGATTCATCTGTAATCCAGTTAGGAATGGAATTTTTAAAATCTGTGGCTTCTAGATATTCCACCCCCCCACCAATGACTGTCAAAATTCTTCCTCTGTAGAAGTACATTTTAAATGAGATTTCAGTTGTAAATTCCAGTTTTGAAACTGCCCTTAGCTCCTTGCTTCACCACTGATCTTAGTAGTAAGTTCTATGTACTATGCATTTTCCTTTGTATGCATTCCTATTCAAAATGATACTTTAGGTCACTAGGATAATAATTTTGGTAAAGAAAGCAAATGTTAGTTTTTAAAACACTGAGTAGTTCACTACAAAAAAAAAAAAAAATAATAAACTATGTTTCTCTTTGACCTACTTGTCCTAAAATAAGATTCTGTTTGACAGATCTTGCTGTATTTTCTGTCCAATTATAGATCAAAATCCTTTTTAAGGGAGTAGCAATGTAGTACAGTATGCTTCCATTAATATATTAATTCTCAAAGCCATTCCTGTTTTACAAAAGACATTTAACCTACGGAGAAGGACCCAGTGTTTGTAGCTAAGTATTACCTAAGTAAATGATGATACCTGAGTTTTATGATGTTGAAACAAGTTTAAAAGAAATAAAATAAAATAAAATAAAATAAACCACAGGGCACATAATACAGATCACTGAAAGTAAAACAGTAGGTTTTTTCAAACACTTCAGTGAAGAACCCCAGAGAGGAGAATATTGAGGAAACACAAAGCAAAACAAAAACCCAAAAAAACCCTGCATTTGATGAAGGCTCCAGTCTGAAAGCAACTTTATGCTCAATACAACTGAGTAAGTGTCTGGGAATCTCCAGTCTGGACTGAGGAATATTTGGATGATCTAAGCTTCTATGTTCCATTTTAGAATTGACCAGGAAGAGAGTGGTATGGGAAAACAGTGATGACGAGGCTTCCCACTCACCAAAATTGCAGGCCTGGCCACTGAGGGCCGAGAGCTGCTGTGAATAGGCCCAGTCTTCATCATTAGGGGCAGAGATCACCAGCAACCGCCTCCTCCATCGGAACCTGGATAAAAAAGGAGGCCGTGATTACTGCTTCAAACAATAGAGGCTAATGTAAGAAAGCAGTCACTTTGGCTGTCGGGTTTGCTTATGCCCAGAATAAAAAACACTGGCCCTTAGAAATATCTCATAGTTCCGCAAAGCCATTAAACTTCATTTCCACATTTCTTGCGTTTTTCTGTCATAACTTCATGGTCTGCCTACTGTGGCATTTGCATGAAGCATCAGGCATGAGTCTGGCCACCACACCCAGTAGGGTCACTTGGGGATACATGAGGTCCTCAGATGCCATGAAGACTGGCCAAAATGGTATGTTATATAGTAACCACAGAAAGAGGGAATCAGAAGAACTGAAGAAAACTCAAGTTCTAATAGAGTTCGCTAGTGCTTGGAGGGGGTCAAGAATCAAAGGTAGGGACAGAAATAGAGTAGAAAAAGAGAACTAAATTTAAAGTAGATGACAGTGACAGGGTGACAGTGACAGGAAGAAGGAAAATGGGGAAGTGGTTCAAAGAGTCAGGGAGGATTCCTGGAAAAACAAAGCCCTAGGTATCTTTTTCGGTAGCCAGTGGTTCATCCTTCGGCAAATGCAAGTTCTAAAAGGTAGCCTACCAACTAGAAAACCAACCTCATAGAGCCCTCCTGCAAAGTGGGATGGGGCTACACCTTGAGCCTAGGATTTCAGCATATAATACAGTAAACCTGTTTCTGCTCTGACACTGTAGGGTAGTAGAAAACTTTTGTCTTATAACCTGAGTTCATGTTTTGTCACTGCTAACTTTTTGGGTTCCCTGAGCGTGTCACTGAGTTCATCCAAGCCTCAGTTTTTCCTTATCTCTGAACCAAAAATAGCATCTACTTCAAAGAATTCATAACACCTAAGAATTAAATTAAAACCCATCAGTGTAAGTTGTCTACACGAGGGCATGGATATAGGTAGTGGCTTGATCTGTGGCCTTCTAGATGGAGGATGTTGTCTATGAAGAGACCTCAGACATTTAACTACCAAATGCCATATGATAAGTGATTTAATCCTTTGTGTATCCTTTCATAGCTCACGTTCATCTACACAGAAATCATTAGAGGTCAGTGAAGACACAGCCTATTGTCTTCATTTGATGGATGACAAAATGGGGCTTAGAGAAGTAATTGCCAAACTGGTAAATTAAACAGTGGGTAATGATGGTTTCTCTAGTCGATCACCCTCAGAGATCCTGGCGCTTGGCTGACGCAGTCAGGGTCCCTCACAGGAGATAGGAAGGAGAGGGTATGCATCCAAGGGCTAACAGTATGGAGTTGTCTCCAATTCCCCTTTCACTGGAGGGGAGGAGTTTTGCGTTCTGCCTTCTGTGCAGACAACCAGGGGATGTTAGTACCCTCACTGAGCTGGAAGCCAGTTGATTATATTCACGACTTCTCTCCCTGTGCCCATTCTAGCCTCACAGTGAACACAAGAGTTTTCAACCCCAAAGAAAATGGCCTCTTGGGGGAATAGTGGTTTGGGTGAATGAGAGAAAATGATAGTCTGATGAAACACAACCTCTCAATGGATGCCTGTATCAAGGCTTGCCAAAAACTGCTTGCTGTGACATTACATTTGCTTCCTCTGATTGTTTCTCTTCAAAGGGAAAGAAAAACTAAAATGTCCACTGAGAATAGGGAGATGAATGTATTTAGCATGGAGGAGGGGAGAGGAATGTCTGAAACTGTCCAAGACCTCCTGGGAAAGGGAACAGTGACTGCTGTCAGATCACAAACTTGGGTATCCTGTACCCTCCCTGCTTCCTTAGGAGGCATGCCAGCCCAGCACTGCCCTGCCCCCACCCAGCCCCCAGCCAGCATCCAAACCGGGCCAGCCTTCCTGGCCTCACACAGAGCTGTAGGGTATCCTCGAAGGAGCTATTTTGGGTGAGGTATATTTTGGCTTGTTTACTGGTGTGCACCACTGGATGCTGTCCTGATTAGACAGGGACAGGATCTGAGACTCCCTGTCGCAGACACAACCAGGCAAAGGTCATTTCCCCTAAGGAATGATTCTTTCTCCCACGGACCTTCACGTTAAGATATGAGGCTCCAACTTGCAACACTGAAGGAAATAACTTCCACAGGGTGTAACAAGAAATGTCAATGTGGCCCAGATCCTTATTTCGGACAAATTGTTCTCCTGTCACTTTAACGTATCAGTAAATAAAAATTCTATGAGCTGTGTGTGTGTTTGCTTCTCTTAACTGGCACTCCTAAATTAGTGTGCATTTGCCCACTCTTTGGGGCTTCTGTCTCAGAGGAACGTAATTATAGCCTGAACCAGATGAGTGTCACTGAAGACCAGACCGGCTTCAGAGTCTGGTCAGCTGAAACCAGGCTGTGTAGACTCACCAACAACTCAGCAAATGTGAAGGAAAATTCCGATTGGATATTCATTTATTTATAGAACTTCTATTTAAAAAAAAAAATTTTTTTTCCGTTCTCTCTGCCTGGTTTCAATCCTGAGGTGTTTACTAAATCTCCTCCGACCTCTCCCTTCGTGACAAAGTTTTCTAACTAGGAGCTGAATAACTGGTCCTAACACTACCAATAGCCAGCATTCGTTGATTACTCACTTTGCACTAACTTGTGGTCCATCATTACTTTTATTTTTTGTTTGTCTTATTTTTTAAAACGATTTTATTTATTCATTTGACAGATAGAAAGAGCCAGAGAGCAGAAATGGGGGAAATGGCAGAGGGACATGTAGAAGCAGGCTCCCCACGATCAGGGCATCAGATGTGGGGCTCCATCCCAGGACCCCGGGATCATGACCTGAACTAAAGCAGGTGCTTAATGGACTGAACCATCCAGATGTCCCATCCCCCATCATTACCTCTAGTATTGAATTTACCTTTCACAACAATCTTAGGAATAGGTACACTTATTATTCACATTTTGCAAATGAAAAACTAAAACCTGGAGAAGTTAGGTCATCAGCCCAAGGTCACACAGCTAATACATGGAGATACCAGGAATCTAACTCAGGAATCTACTCATGCCTCTAGGTAATAATACACAATTCTGCTTTGACTTTTAAGATCAATGATAATTATCAGCACAATGATTGCATGAGTTGCGACCACAAATCATGCACAGTTATAGGACATCCAAATTAGAATTGCATCCATTCTGAGTATCTGCAGAGGATGCCTTTTCCTGACATAGTACTGAATACATATAAGGGCTCTGACATTCGAAGGAAAATACATTTACATATCATAGTGTCCTGGTCAGTACAAAAGGTTTTAGATGAAAAATGTGCATACAAGTCTTAAAAATCAAAGATAGGCCAGATTTGGATGTGTGATCAGCCAGAATGAATGCTGCAAGATTTGTGTGTGATTGAAATTGAGATAATGTCAACCTTTCCTGTCAAGGTTTGAAACCCATGACACAGTAATTATAAAAAGACAGCCTGCCTGGAGATGGTAGGAAAAATCTCTCAGAATGTCTGTAGCTGCAGGTCTCCCGGCTGGCCCAAATCCTTGGCTATAAATAACAATAATGAACTGGGTGGTAACTGTCTGCTGTTGAGGACAGGTGACCTGAGTTTACAGGGTTGGTTCAGCAGGTAAGCATCTTTTAGTCCTGGAAAATTTAGAACTAAGAAGAGAAGGTTTTCAAAGAATCATAGTGATAATCTATATTTCTAAGAAGGATCTTGGTCTTTATACACATAATTTATGTTATTATGAAATTTTAGAGAATTTGGTTTAATAAAATGACAACCCTAAGACTATGATTAGAATGTGTAATTGAGTGATTGGCTTAGATGTGTGGTTTTTTTTTTTTTTAAGATTTTATTTATTTATTTGTCAGAGAGAGAGAGGGAGAGAGAGCAAGCACAGGCAGACAGAATGGCAGGCAGAGGCAGAGGGAGAAGCAGGCTCCCTGATGAGCAAGGAGCCCGATGTGGGACTCGATCCCAGGACGCTGGGATCATGACCTGAGCCGAAGGCAGCTGCTTAACCAACTGAGCCACCCAGGCGTCCCTAGATGTGTGGTTTTAAGTCACGTGCAGTTACTGGAATATCTGAGAAAACGTTGGATTCACTGTATTTACAAGATTACTGGATCATTTAAGTATTCAGCAAGGTTTTGTTTGTTTATGTCAAACAATTCAAAAATACATATTAAATGTAAAAATGGCTGTTTGAAATAATAAAATTGTTTAATTATGGCGTTTGTAAGCAAGATCAAACATTATTCAAAGCCCCTTAAAACTGATAGCTAAAGTTTGCTAGGTTATAAATAGAATAATACGATTTAAAAGCCTAACTTAAAAGTTTAAGAGAGAACTGTGGTCTTAAATTTATTACTTGGATATATTTGACTCTAATTGTGAAAATCAAAAGTGAACTTCTAAGAATCTTGTCTGCCAAAAGAAAGGTGGAAGGAAGGAAGGAAGGAAGGAAGGAAGGAAAGAAGCAAGGAAGGAAGGAAGGGAGGGAGGTAGGGAGGGAGGGAGGGAACAGAGAGCGGGAGGGAAGGAAGAAAGGTGGGAGGGGTGGGGGGGAAGGAAGGGGAGTGCAGGGCAAGGAAGGAAAAGGAAGAAAAACACCTCAAGGGTAACAGAAAGGTTTTCTCATCAATCCTGTAAGTCAGTGCCATCGAGCGGGATGACCCTGGACCAGAAGCTGATGTTTCAGTGCCCCCAAGACTAGACAAAGCGCCATCTGCCCAGTGGAGTGTTAGAGCCCTTTATTAGCCAAGAGACTGGCCTGAAGACTGAGTTGAACCTTAAGTCCTTATAAAGGCACGCCCCTTCCATCTTCAGTCCAGATGCTTGCACTGCCCTGAAAATTTGAATGAAGGAAGAACCTCAAGTTCCTTTCAGTTCTGAAATTCTGTGGTTTTAGGGATGTCTCCCTTTGCTTCAAACTCTGGGCTTCTGGCTCCAAGACTAAAAATAATTCACATTATATTTTCAAAAGGAGTATCAGATAAGAATGTGAACTTTAGCAGCCAGATTCTCCTGGGGCCACTGAGTCCTAGAGCTGGCACTAGCTCAATGTTGACAGAAAGTTAGTTACTTAATCTCCATTAGCCTCAGTTGTCCCATCTGCACCACAGCAATAGTTACAGTATTCAGATCCTAGGGTTGTTTATAAAGATTAACGTTGGAAAGGAAGATGAAGTGCTGGGCACATAGGTGAGCATACAAAAAGTGGTCGCTTGGGGCACCTGGATGGCTCAGTTAGGTGTCCAACTGTTGATTTTGGCTCAGGTCATAATCTCAGGGTCATAAGATGGAGCCCCCTATTGGGTTTTCGGCTGGGTGTGAAGCCTGCTTAAGATTTTCTCTCTCCCTTTCCCTCTGCCCCTCCCCCGGCTACAGTACATGCACTCTCTCAAAGAAAAAAAAAAAGTGATCCCAGCAACTCTGGGATGTAGTCTGTAGTCAGATCTACTTGCTAATATTCTCCTTTATGGGTGAAAAAAAAATTTTTTTTAACATTAAGTCTTAAATTTTTTTTTTTAAGATTTTATCCATTCAACAGAGAGAGAGAGATCACAAGTAGGCGGAGAGGCAGGCAGAGAGAGAGAGAGAGAGGAGGAAGCAGGCTCCCCACTGAGCAGAGAGCCCGATACGTGGCTCCATCCCAGGACTCCGGGACCACGACCCGAGCTGAAGGCAGAGGCCCTAACCCACTGAGCCACCCAGGTGCCCCTATGGGTGAAAATTTTAAGGCAGGTTAATTGAGAAGCATAGAGAAATCAACATAGCTAGTAAATTGCAGGCCCCAAACTTGGATGAACAAGAAGTCCTATGCCCTTTACACATCATGAGGTTCTCTTTTAAGAGACCCAAGCTTCCTGAATCTAGAGGAATTCAGATGATCTATCCACTTATTAGTCATAGCATTCTTGATTTTCCAACTCATGAATGGGGAATATGCAGGAAGTTAACAGTTTCCAAGTTAATGAGTTTCCAAGTAAGTTCTTGCTCCATTTCTGGAGTCTTGGCCACACAGTATAACTAGGTGTGGGAGGTGAGGAGAGGAGATGTTACACTGAGATTTCTGTGCCTTTATTTGTTGTGGGAGGAATTTCTGCAGTTTTCACCTTCTAGATCCCCAAAAGCCCTGTAGAATTTTTATCCAACATGAGGGAAGTGATGGAGAAGGAAGAAAGTAGAGCAATTTTCTAAAACAATCTTCTCCATGTATTTATTGAAATTTTCATATAATGGTTTTCAATAAACCCTACTCCTCAGGGAATCAGGGAGCTGGGTCAAGAGGATTTCTTCTTTTGAGGTCCTAGAGGGGGGTTTTGTTGTTTTCTGAAGAGTTAGAAAGAAGCAGAAAATCAAGGATAGTGTTCCAAATCCTGTTTGGAACCAGAGTGACCTAATAAATAAACATGTAAAATAAAAACGCTGTATACAAAGCCCTCTAAATTCACTGGTGGAATAAATGAAACCTCCCAGGTCAGAATTCTCTACTCTGTGTCCCAAGAGGAGCAGAAAGAGAGAAAAGACCTATCCAAAGCCACCAAATCAATAATCAAGCTTGGAGCTGACCCCAGTCAACATTATGACCAGAGCCCTTTCAATAGGAAAAGACTAAGCCCTGTGGCCAGGGGCTACGAAGCAAACAAGACATTTCACCAGGGAGGGTCTGCACACAGGTCTACTTCATGTTTCCTTGACCTTTTTATTAGCTCACCCAGAACACCTTCCCACCTGCCTCCTCAGGATCTCCAAAGGTGGGATACCTGGATAGGAAGTTCTCCAATGACTGCTTCTTGTCTTCCTTGCAAGCAATGCCCTCCTTCTTCTGCTTTTCCATGTCTTTGATACGGGACTGGAATGTATCAATCAAATCGAACACAGACTTCATTGATATAGGCACTTCATAGTATTGCTGTTTCAGAAAGAATAGAAAGCATATAGTGTATAAGGGTGTTTCTTCCCTCTGTTTGAAGGATAGAGAGCCTGGGAGAACTCAGGAGAGCACTGGAGAAATCAGAGCCTGGAGGGTACATTGATTAATAAACTAAACTCTCTTCTTCAAAAGTACCTCTGCTGATGCTTTGAGGTTCAGAATCCATGAAACAACTGTCCCTTACCTTTTATGAGAATTTCTTAATTGCATACGTTTGTTGGAAAGGGTCCATGCCTTCCTCATTACATGTATCTTAGGTTTGCTTCCCTATCTCTGGGACTAAACTGATTCCTATTCACTGCACAACTGGAGAGAAGGTAAGAAATACTGTAACCAACACGGGAATGGAATAACCTTGTAGAGCATCTGACGTGAACTATAATGGTAATTTTGCACTATGAGGAGGACTGTTCTTTGGCCATCAGGAATCTACATACACTCTTTGTGATTCCCAGAGACTGTTTTATTGAGCAAGCGTCACTTAAAATTAGGTCATGTTCGTATATATATTCTTAGAAAAAAGTTGGAATCCAACTTCAAGATAATGCCATTCAGTTTCTTGGATCCTAGCTGTCTGGACTTACAACAGCAACCTAAGATGGATTTGAGGGCTGGCTGAGCAGAGGCAACGTAAACTAGAGAGAAGTCTGGACCTGGCTTGGAGCTATGCCTCCAGTGGGAATTGAGTAAACTACAATATGAAAGCTGTCAGAGACCTTTGGACCCATCTAGCCCAGCCTTAGAGGTGGGGCAACACAAGTGAGGAATGGATTAATAAATGGACCGCTCTCCAGATCCAGAAGAATACTGCAGGATGGATCAGCTATTCTGGTAGCCCTGGTGACCTTTTCCCTGATGATTTTCACGTAAGCATGGTACGCTATTGGTGTACAAGAATAGTTCAGAGATGAGCTCTGGAGCTCACCTGTATGGGTAGGAAGTGCAATGCTAACTGGGTGAACTTGGGCAAGTTACTTAACCACTCTGGGCCTCTCTTTTTTTTCTGGGAAATAAAAGTAATACTTGTTATTAATCTCAGAAGTTTGGGATAGGGATTGTAAAGGGTTGAGGTGAGTGCCTGTCATGGAAAACACTTAATAAAGTTAGATATTTTTGCTACTATTTTATAATTATTATTAGTGTCACTACATGGCACAGTTTTTCATGGCTCAGAACTTCTGTTCCTAAGCATAGGAAGAAAGTAGGTATAAAACCCTGCTGTCTTGTCCATGTTGAATCAGAAGGTAAACTTCCAGGCCCTTCTAGAGTAGGTCATGTTCAATCTGGCTTTTCTGAAGGAAGAAGCCAAATACTCTTCACCTTTTATCCCTTGCGCCTGGCAAATCATAGCTATTCAACCAGTGTCTGATGAATGCTTGACACTGAATTTGGTCTGAGTCAAACTGCTGGGCCACAGGAGGCCATCCAACCAAGCTCTTTCCGTAGACCGCATTTCTAGGCACAAATTCTATAAGGTAATGTGGAATATCTGAACCATTCCCAAACCTTACCACTTATAAAATAATTTGTGCTTATTCATATGTCTAATAGATTCACTGGCAAAAAAATCCGAGTTGTATTCAAAGGAATATAACTGTATCACCTAAAACAGAAACCCATACCTTGACTCTCAGGTCCACATCTGTGAGCACCATGAAGAAGTCATTATAGGTCATTCCGTACTCCTTCCTCAGCTCACCGATGAGATGCTGGTCTACCAAGTCCTCATCATCCACCACTCGCATGGGTTTTTCATTATCTTAAGGCAAATGAAATGTGAATAAATATAGGTGTGACAAGACAGAAATAAGTGGGAAGCGAATGGGTGATGGCTCCGGGTCTCCATCCTGAGTTAATTAGAACAGCTTTCATTAGTTGCACATATTCAACTAACATTCTGTTTGAACAAAAGTTTCCCAAGTGGATAAGTAAATACAGAAATAAATGAATAAACTAATTTTGAAAGTCAGTCTTCTACAGATGATCAAGCCCCACCTCTGCCTACCTTGGTCGTGGTAAATCAGAAGGCACAAAGTGAGAGTGAAGGCAGCTGAGTCATCCCTGGAAGATGACTGCCAATTCTACTCTAGGAATGAGTCATCACCCCCACCTCACCAAGGAGTTTTTAAATTTATTTTAGTTTTATTTACTTAGGTGAGTCTAAAATCTGTGTCTTTTCTTCACTTTCATTAGAGAATCACTTTGGGACTCAGTGTACTATGTTGTTGCTATAGAGAAAAATAACCCTATGTTCAAACCTGGCCACAGGTTCATTTTAACTCCAGAAATGTAGGGCTTTTCATAATACAAATGTTGTAAGTAAATACCATTTCCAGCCAAGTGTTACTAAATGTATGATAGTTTTTAACCATTATGTATTTTTTTAACATTGAATCCTAAAAATAAATTATTATAATTTGAAATGGTTCTTGAAGATGTCACTAGGTTGATGAGAAGTATGAACATGGCAACTCCTACATCTCTGGAAATGATTTTCACATTTCTGAGATGAAAATGCTGCTTCCTTCCCTTACACATCCCAGTGTTTTCCTCAACCCTATAAAAAAATTTCCTCTCCAAAATAATCCCCTGTCCTTAAAAAAATGTGAAAAAAATTAAAGTTAGCAAATATGTGATAATAGATCTATTAGTGAAAAGACTCTACCAGTTACTATCCACATTACTACCCAATGAGTAATATCATAGTAGAAACAACCACAGCTTTGCAGATACAGAGCTTATAGAGCTTGAGTACCATAGACCATTACTCTTCTATGGATAAAAAGGGAATGATTACAAGTTAACTGTTACTTTGATTTATTTGATGAAGATCACTAAGAGTATACCAACAAGGAACTTGATTTCCCCCAAAGAAGATCAAAACACAAAGAGAAAGAATCAATTTTCCTCCCTGAGATTGGGACAGTTCTTTATGGAGGGGGTTCAAAGGCATGGGAGCTGATAGCTTATATGAGGACCAAGCACTGTCTGCAAACTGAAAAATGACACGCTTCATGCATATAAACTATTTTTAAATGCACATTTTTACTGCCATTAATTAATTACAAAGTGATGAAAAAGAATTGCCAGATTCATGTTGTTTTTTTTTTTAATATGTCTCATTGGGCAAAAAAACAAAAAAACAAGTTGCTGAAGAAAATGCATAGTGGATGTTATTCTTGGTTAAAAGGAAATAATACAAAAGAAAACACATCTGCACAGGAATAGACACCAGAGAATGTCCAGAAGGACAACTGGCTGGTAATGACGGCTGCCTCTAGGAAATGGAAAAGGTGAGGTGGAAACGTTCACTGTTTATTGCACACATGGCTATAGTAGTTAAAATTTAACAAGGAACATAGTTTAAACTTAATAATAATAATAAGGTAAATCATTAAAAACTGATTTCAAAAATGTTTTTAACAACTGATTATTCTAAAACTTGACAAACCAAGTTTTATCTAGAACTTAGGGATCACCATTTTTAACTCCCAACATACAGTCATTTTTGCTTTTGTTCATTCAACAAAATATTTGTTGTCAGTGCCCTGAGCTAAGTCTATGCTGGGCCCTGGATTCAGATATAAGTAACTTGGTTGGAGTTCAAGTTCCTAATTAGAATAAAAATTAGACCATTATATCTACCTAAAAGAGGAAGCTACAAAAATCACTGAATGGATAATGAGATGGAAGGAAGTTGGAGGTTGTAGCAGATTTCAAAGATGGCCCCTATTCACCACCCCTCTCCATATTTAGACTCTTGGCTCAGTAACTGTAGCTCCTCATTAAAGTGAATGAGTTAAACTGTCCTGCCTCCTGATTCTCAGGTCATCTATACAACTTGTTTTGGCCAATGCTAGCTGATGTCAGCACGCATGACCCAGAGAATAGAACTGGGCCTGTACATTTGGGATTGCTCTTGCCTCTACCAGGGCCATGAGAACAACATGCACACTAGCCTTCTGAAGGATAAGGTACACCAACTTACCCTGGCCTCAGCCCAGAGAGGGCCACTCCCGATCAGCCAACACCAGTTGGCCTGTAAAGTGATCAAGTCCAACTAAAATCAGCAGGACTGCAAGTACATGGACCAGTCTCCCTGAGGCCCACCGAGCCCCGCCCAGATGAGCAGAACCTTACAGATGTGTGACTCAATATTTAATAATTACATGCCACTGAAGTATGCAGGTCTTCATTACAAAACCTTATTGTGGCAATAGAGAAGTGGTGCAAATGTTATCTGGCACAATCCAGTCACATTATTGAGAAAAAATAATATTGGGAACATATGAAACAGGAACTGAAGCAGACCCTGTGGTTTGCAGTCCAGATCCCACCTTCAGAAGCAAGGTCACCGTGGAGAGAGCTGACTCCCTCTCTGGAAATCACTCTCCTTAGATTTGAAAAGAGCTGCCTTTGCCCCAAGTCACACTCTGACTAGGGGGCAGCCCACATTCAGATCTAAAAGATGTCCCCCTTGCCTCGAAGAGGACCACTCCAAAGAGTCAACGGCAGTACAATTAAAATTCCCTCTCTGTTCTCTTGTATCCCTCACCTCTCATAAGCATCATTCCTGAAAATATGCCCCATTCACCCTGTGCATGTAAATCTCAGAGTCTCAAGTCTTTTTACCAGAGGATAAACCTATCACAGAGCCCATGAGGGGAGCAACTTGCTCAAGTTCACATCACTAGTTAGTAACAGAGTGAAGGTTAAGCCTCAGGTAATATGACCTCACTCTTCTCCAGCGTTCCCTCTAGTTGACCAAAATATGTCCCACTCAAGGATAGATTGGACCTACAACCAAAATTTAAGCCAAACTTCGCTCTAACTGGGATATAGCAAGAAACCAATTTCACGGTCTGGTTTTTCTTTTCAACTGAAATATTTTCTGAAACCGTTTTGATGCGACATCAAACATAAAACACTTTACATTTCCAGACTACAGAATATCTAACATCCCAAATGAATGTTTGTGTCAAGGAAGAGCATCTGCACCCCCCCACCCCCGCAAAACAATAAAAGCACCAATCAACGGTGGCTGCAAGGATGGGCGCAACTCTCTGCCAGAGCTCCCCTCTGGCCCAATTCTGAGCAAGGTACAGGCGAGGACAACTCCCAGCTCCAGCTGCTTCCCCTGCCCCACGTCTCTGTTATGCTCTGCATTCATTCTCAGTCAGGGCTGAGACGGAACTGGGTGAGCACAAGGCTCTCTTTGGGCTGGAAATGCAGCATAAATCTGCCAGCTTCTTGTTATATTTATCCAAGTTTTGCCAAAGCTCTCCAGTCCTCATTCACAGGGCTTAGAAGCAAACATTCTTTAGGACACATCCTATAAACAGTCCACATGGTCTTGATCCCACTAAACAGATTCCCAGATCCAGATCCATTTGGTGGGATTTGTCTATCCCAAACAGATTGTCCCTGACCCAAGGTGACTGAAGAGGGACAGAAGGGGGCATGAACTCTGTTACATGCTGGTGGGGACCTGTCCTGCAAGGGGGGCATTAGCCTGGCTTTCCATCCTTGAAGGACCTCAATTCCAAAAGTCAGTGGCCAATTTCAGGTAGTGGTAGATTCCTTCACGTCTTTGTTCTTCCATGTCTGACTATAGACAGTAATGACCCCACAGAAAAATTCAGCTCCAGCCACAACTTATTAATCACCAAATGTGTACCAGGCATTATGTTCGAAGCTTCCATCCATGATGGCTTCTCCTCTGTTGGTATTCATGGTATATCTCCTCCTCCCACCTGTCCTACCCAAGTTTAGGCATTCGCCCAATGTCCCTGGACAGCATCCGCCTCTCTGCTGCTCCAGGAGTTTACCTCCTCCAGCAGTTTTTCAAAGCATGATCCACTGTCTACTTTCATCACAATCACCTGGGGCACCAGTTAACATTACAATCCTTGGATCCAGACCAATTGGATCCGAGTGGCAAGTGGTGAGGTCCAGGAATCTGCATTTCTTTTAAAGATTTATTTATTAATTTATTTGAGAGAGAGCATGAGCAGGAGGGGCAGTGGGAAAGGGAAAGAAAATCTCAAGCAGACTTTTACGCTGAGCCTGGAGCCTGACTCAGAGCTCGATCTCACGAAACTGAGATCATGACCCCAGTGGACAACGAGAGTCGGACACTGTGTCACCCAGGCATCCCAGAAATCTGCATTTTAACACGTATTCTGGGTGATTATTATGCAGTCTAAGGACAGAGAACAAGGACAGGATAAAATCCAAATCCTAGACTTAGCAACCAAGGCCATTTCTGCTAGACTCAGCCGATCTTAGCTAGCTGATCTCTTAACTCTTCCAAATATTATGCTCCAGCCTCTATTTTCGGTTTCTAGAAATATGCCTTCTCTTTCTGGAATGCTATTCCTATCCTTGTCCACATGGGAACTAATTACCTGTCGACTTGTCTCTACCTCATCTGTACACTCACAACACTTTGTTACACGTTTCTGCAATCATGCCTATCACCTTGCATCGCAATCAGTGATTATGCATCTGCTTTCCCACTAGATATGAGCAATTCATCAATAGGGACTGACTTTGACCACCTTCTAAATCCTGTAGCCTGGCACACGTAAACACTAGGTACAGATTTGATAATCATGAAATCTCTCCCCTAAGAAGGATGTCACATTAAAAAAAAAAAAAGTAGTGAAGGGTAGAGTAAAGAAGGTGAGCAATTCTGAGTCTCTATAGAGAACCCACCATCAAACCCTTGCACTTCCTTTATCTTGTGAGCCTGTAACACAGCCAGTCTAAGTGTAATATGAGAAAACTCACCATATAGATTTATTTTCTAAATTTGGGTTTTCATGTATGAGGTCTCATAATGGCATTAATCATATTTTTTATTTTCTATATATTATGATCTTTTGACATCTTAAGAACCCTTTCTGACTGGGGAGAGACTGCTCCTCCCAAGGCTAGCCAATTCTTAGAGACAACAACAACAAAAATAATAAACAAAAATTAAAAATTTCTTCTGCCATTGGAAGAGCTTAACCCTCCATCACATTCTTCAAGCACTTGTTTCGTATGGTTGACTTATCAAGTGCTTTTCGCCCTTTGATCATCAGGGCTTGATCTTGACACTGATACACTTGAGAGGCAGGAGGGCAGTGAAATGGGATGACTGAACAAGGTGGGAGCACACTTGCCAGCTTCCAAGGCACACAGTGATTGATAATCAGAGACTGAATAAACAGAGAGGGACACCCAGCCAGGATCTGGAAATCTGATCACTCACGCAGCCTGGCCTCCTAGCACAAGGTGGCAGAGTCTAGAGAAGGCAACTTCCAGACTTTGTCACCATGATGAAAGGAAGAGTTGGGGCAAAGGGTCAAATTTTCAGGTGCTCCCCAGGGAAAGTGACATTTCTGCATTGTTACGGCTCGTCCATAAGAAACAATTCTCTTCAACAGAATCAGAGACAGAAAGAGAATATTTAGGCTGAGATGGAGTCTGTTGTTCTCACCTACAAAAGGTATTTTAGAAATTCACCCATGACTTCCTTACTCATATAACTATGGAATCACTTTCTATCCTGTTGTTACATTCCAGCCCCATCCCCATCAACTTTCCACCCCCTTTTTCATCAAATACCCTCAAACTCTTCCTCTTTCACAGGAAGTTTTCAAAGAACTTCCTTTGTCCATAAAAATGTCCTATATGTTCTAGCCCTTAAAAGCTGGTGATTGGATATCAGTGTCAAATATTTTTTTTTATCCCTGTATCTTTCTAAGAGAGGAACACACTTCCTGTGTTTTCCCCATATTTCTCTTTCCATTCTGCAGTAAAGTGCTTTTATTATTAATTTTTAAAATTTCTTTGAGAGAGAGGGAGCATGAGAGAGAGAGTGAGAGCATCAGCAAAGCTGAGAGGCAGAGGGGGAAGGAGAAGGAGAAGCAGACTCCCTGCTGATGCCAGGCTCAATCCCAGGACCCTGGGATCATGACCGGAGCTGAAGGCAGATGCTTAACCGACTAAACCATGCAGGTACTCCAGCAAAGTACCTTTAGCCAGCTACTTCTTTCTCTCTGGCACTCTTTGTCTATAATCCATTCTCTTCATATGTACACCAATTTTTCTGTCCAATTGATATTTTAAGTACCAATAACAACTGAGAATGCTTTTGTGTGTTGTATCTTTCTAAACTCTCCTGTATAATATTATTTTGAATGGCAAAACCACAGGGGCTTAAACTGCGTTGTAATTTGCTCAGGCATTAGTGACATTCATTAGGCTAATGATTGAAATCTTAAGGTAAATTTCCAGGTATTTGTAGGTCCATCACCTATAGTCCAAATACATTTAGCAAAATGGACCAGCTGGTGAGTACAGCCCACAGTGTAGTTGGATGTGGGTCTCTCTTTTTAGGGCCCAGTAAAAGTCTGGAAGAGTAGAGAGTGCTTGATTTATTTTTAAAGAAAGTAAGGCCATCTGATAGATTTCCAGCTGAAAATTGGTCAAGGCTAGAGTTTGGTTCACTGAGTCCATGGTGCACGCCAATTCCTGTTTTCCCATGGCTGGCTCCCAGTCTTGGCTGAAAATTCTACATCCTTTCCCATAAGGAGGGTAAGCTGGGACATAACACAAGGAGAGAAAGGCTTTTCAGGAATTAAATGAGGATCAAAAATGAAGCCCCCCACCCCGATGATGTCCAAGCTAACATTCAGTGAGAGGCAAACACCCAACGCACAACACCTGACTTCCAATAGGGCAGGAAAAAAACCCCTCAGTGCCTCTACAGCCCATATTCAATCCAGATGTCTAAAAAAACAGCAGGATTAATGCTAAAAATTTGCCAAGGCAGCACCAGATGCTTTTAACAGTTGGGACCACATAGAGGCTGAAGTAGAACATATAATGATTTTTCCAAACTTCTCTGAAATGAGGAATGAGGATTCTTTGTGTAAGGGTTGGTGGCAACACAGTTGACACTGGGAACACCTGGTAGGGGAGGTCTTTCATCACCAGCCAGCACCGGTTTATGCACTGGACTGAATACCTCTTTCCTCTCTAGACATCTGGACTGTAATTAAGCTCACTGGCTCTTGCTACTATTTGAAAAATCCAGAAGTAAATGGCTGAATCTCAGTTAAACACGAAATAGGTGGCTTTGCAGTCTTAATCTTCTGGGCTTTGGTTTTGTTACCAGGGATCATAAGGCACCTTGTGACCTGGAAGGTCAGTTGTGAGGGTTCCCTGTCAACATTCTGTCATTAGCAGAAAGCAGGTCCAAGTTCTTTTTAATTATAGGTGCTCTAGTCCTTGTGACAGCTCACTGATCTCCAGATCATATAATAGTATTTATTATATGACAGCTACTTATAGGCGCTATCTTACTAAATCCTCACCATAGCCTTTGAAATAGATTTCATTATTTTCTAGGGAGAGGTTTAGGAACCAACTTGCCCAAAGTCACACAACAGATAAGTTAGGACTGTGGATTTGAACTGGTCTGACTCTAGAACTTCTTTTGTGTCTTCTGTTTTTATGATTATTGTTGTGGTGGTTAAGGGCTTTGTTGTTGTACTCCCTCCCAAACACAGATGCAGCATAGGGATTGATGTCCACAAACCCATCACGTATCCACAGTGTTTTATGATGGGACATTGGAAAGGATGGTATTTATTTTCCTTTGGAGCTAACTCAGGGAAAGGTGAGCTAATAAAAATAGAGAAAGTATAACTGAAACTTCATATTTGAATAAGTTCTAGAGATCTGTATACAATATTGTGCCTATAGTTACCAATACTGTATTGTACACTTAAAAATTAGTTAAGAAGATAGGGCTCAGAGCATGTGGGTGGCTCAGTTGGTTAGGCATCCTACTCTTGATTTTAGCTCAGGTCATGATCTCAGAGTTGTGAGATCAAACTCAGTGTCAGGTTTTGTGCTGGGCATGGAGCCTGCTTAGGGTTCTCTGTCCCTCTCCCTCTGCCTCTCCACATTTCTGTCTCTCTCCCTCTTTAAAAAAAAAAATTCGGGATCACATGTTTTAACTGCAAACTTATCTTTTTTTTCTTTTCTTTTCTTTCCTCTTCTTTTCTTCTCTCTCTCTCTCTCTTTTTCTTAATAGGCTCCACACCCAGTGTGGAGCCCAACACGAGGCCTGAACTCATGACCCTGAGAACAAGACCTGATCTGGGACCAAGACCTTAACCATCTGAGCCATCCAAGTGCCTCTTTACCACAATTTTTAAAAATATGAATTAGAAGCTAGACAATATCCAAACCAAATTGGCATTATATGACATAATTTTGACTGCTATGTGTTCTATTACATCAAGATCACATGACAGAAAAATCTGTGAGATAATGTGTTATATGTATTGAAGTTTAATGTTAACTAATGGGGAAAATATGTTTTATATTCTTTCTGTGTAAATGTATTTTATGAAAAATATGCAGGATCTGCAAATGTGAAATATGAAGGACTTCTGTTGTAGTTAAAATTAAAAAAATTTAAAAGTAGAGAATGCATGAAGGGAAAAGGGTTTTTTTTTTTTTTTTTTTTTTTTTAACATAAAGCCCCAGAGATGTAATAATTATAGAAGAAACTGGGTGGATCAGATCTGGGGCTTCTGACTCTGTGACCAAACCACTCACAGTAAGTCTTGCAACATTCCCATGAGATGTGCAAGGAGTTAGGCAGCTGCCCAGAGCTGAGCTGTATGCCTCATGGGCCTCACACGCACCATGAATATGAAAAATTGTGAAAACTCTACAGTCAGCCAAATTCTTCAGCTCTCCAAAAGGACCTGGGTGCAGTTCAGTCCATATTTTCAGTGACTTTTCATTTCGCTGAACAGCCTTTCTCTCTGCCCTCCCCAGGCTTGCTAGACTAGAGTCAAGGGCTTCCAAAGGTCTGGCAGGTCCCCATCTGTGAGTGAGTCACCTGCAGCGTGAAAGCAGCAGGAAGATCAGATGGTATCATTCACAGGCTAGATGACTCCGAAGCCAGAGGAGACTGTCTACATACATTTCTGGCTCTCCCACCACTGTATTTCTTCTCTCATTTTTCTCTGCCTTATTGACTTTGAACCCACAGAATGCTTGCATATTTTTTCATTGTAACGTGCCAAAAACTTACACCAGAACCATCCGGAATAGTTACGTAAATAGGCTGGTAAACTGACCTTTGTCACCACAGGAAAGAGCGCTCTGAATAACTGAATGACCCTCTTAATGCCCCACTGACCTCTTCCATAAAGTTTGTCCCACCTTAGGTATGAGAAAAACAATAATGCAATTAAAATGTTGAAGAGAACCTAGCTGGAAGTGGTCGATTTTCATGGTACTGTTGTTGACAGGGCCAAAGATGGTGATCACGGAGATTTTCCTGGTGGCCATCTTACAGAAACTTTCCAGATACTCATCTCGCTGCTGCACGTACATGTTGTTCTCAGCCTTTGGAGCCGTGATCAGCTAGAGATGGGAGGAGGCAAGCAAATATTAATTCACAGTGATAGTTGTACACAGAGGCAAAGTCCAAAGGGATAATTTAAAATAGAGGGCCGGTAGTGACTGACACTAAAGTCAACTAGAGTGTTCTATTGGACAGTTGCCGTAATTAGGGCCAAAACAAGCCATTTGGAAAGCCCCTCCCCCCCTTTTTAAAATGGCTCCAGATACCTTAGAGTTTTCTATTCTCACCAGTTATCTTTAGTACTAGTCTTCATGTGTCCTAGCTTTCTCATTTGTGAACTCTGCACAGGAATACTTCTTTTGCAAGGCTGTTACATGAATACTGGACGTGCAATCATTGTTAGCAACTGCTATCCCCCTTCCTTCCTTCTGAGCTTTATTATCCTAATGGACTGCTCTCATGAATTCAGTGGTTACCACTCTTTTGTTTCATGTCCCACAGGGTTGAGAGAGCTTCATACTCTTTGTAACTTCAAATCCATACATAGATTCTGTTTCATTCTTAATCATACTTTAATAGGCAATCTTGCAGAAAGTTTTTAGGATGGCCTTTTGGCCTATGATTTGTCACACAGAATATATTCATTGTCACACTGGGCCTGTACAGGGTTTGTGGCAGACCTCTTTGACAGTGGAGAACCCCCCGACAGGGTGGATTTTGCTCTTTCAGTTCTATAATTCAGGCTTGGCATTTTTCAACAAGCTCCTGTGTGTCTTTGAAGCTCACTGCCAACCCCTGGCTTCTGGGGAAAAAGAGGAAAAGACAGAGCAAAAGAAAGAGAGGTGATAGTCACCAGAGCCATCTGGGAAGGCAGATTTTATAATTTTGGATAAAAGGAGGATACCTTTCATTTTTAGGGCTCCTGTTGAATGCTCTAAGAATGTCTCGATGTTTCCATCTAACTGGATATAAAAGCTTTTCTACTTCCTTGATTCTTTTTGTAGGCTTTTCCTGAGCCTTCTCCAATTTTACCAGGTTTTCCATGAGCAGAACTACATACCACACCCCACGAGTGGGTGGGCATGGTGCTGTTCACCCTGGAGGTGGAAGGACGTGGAATTTCATTCTGATGATGAGCAGGTCTTTGTTGAGCTCTCTGACCCTAAAGAGCTCCTTAGACTGTTGTCTGCACGACCCTTTGCGAACACATAATTTGGCTTAGAGCCCAGCCTCTATACCCTTTTTCAAACCTGACAATATTCAAATTTGTCAGCCACTTTTCTATTTACCCATCTAACCTTATAAAAGATTTCTGAAGTTTGGGGCTATTAGCTTGGCATTTTTCAGAAGGCAAGTTGCCATGTTGTTAATCCCTTCCAAACACTTAATCAAAACGGTTAATAAATCTGCTCCCAGCTTGAAACTGCTGTTTATCCTTCTCTGTCAGAGATGTGTTTATTGGTGCCTGCAGGCTTTCTCTTTTAAAAATTCCCTGCGCTAGACAAAATACTATCCCTCATGGAAATCAAAATGTGTTCGATAACTTTTGAGCGGGACATTAACAAAGATTTTTCTGGGATGTAGCTTTTTCCCCCTCTCAGGTTGTTATTTATATTTATTTAAGTGGTCATGATTTTGTGTATTTTTGATTTTGTGTTTATATGCCTGTTCAGGTGTACAGGGTGGGTAGACCATGGTTATTTTAGAAATGTAATTCCCCAAGAGGAAAAATAATATTTTCCCAAATTTATTCTTTGATTCATACTTAGCCTTAAAAAAGATTTAGGGTGGCTATAAAAGGATTCGGTGATGGTATTTTTGCTTTGTTTGTTAGTTTTCAATTGGTTTTATGACATTTGAACGTATTTCTTCAGGTTTTAATGGTGGCCCATACCTTGGAGCTTTATTTTCAGTTGGTATATTTAAGGTTTTTTTCCAGGCCATTCTTTGCTCACAAACACACTACTTTGAAATAAATGAATGTTCAAGTGAAAACACAAAACAGCCAGGAACAAAGGTAAGCTTTACTGGTAATGACTTTGGATTCCCTTTTCTAAATGAAGGATGTGCCCGTATTTAGAATGTACTTAGAGGAGTCTCTAGAGCACAGCTGTCCACATGCTAGATGACTGATAATTACCTGCTTTTGTAACTTCAAATCCATACATAGATTCCATTTCATTCTTATCATACTTGGCCATGGACCTTTACAGCCCATGGACACCATGATAGGACAGGATTTCAAGAGTCCTCACAGCTTCCTCTGGTCTGTTTCTCCCTCCTATGAATAACTGGGACTTCAGACAACATAGAATCATTCAGAAGCTCATCCTCCCCGGCCTGGCAGCTTCTCTCATTACCTCTGAACACAGTAGCCCTAGGCCATTGGATACCCAGTGGGAATCAACATAAATAAATAAAGAACCCCTATGTTTATTTTCACCTCAGGACCTGTGCCCAGGGATGCCTTAACCTACCCCTGAGGTGACATTTATTTTGCATGACTCACTTCCTCCCTCCTGCAACCTGGCCCCAGGCTCTCTCTTGCTAACCTTTCCTCCTATTCCTCCCTTACATGACCTCTTCACCCTGTAGCTAGACTGGTCTCTGTTATGAAATGAAAGGAATTTGGGCAGAGTGGCACAGAGAAAGGGTGAGTGTAGTTAAAGTGGGAGGGACTGCATTTGTTCTTAGTTCAACACTGGCTATCTCAACAAGGCCACTTAACTTTCTGAACCTTGGCTTTTGCATCTTTATAATGGAACAACTTCCCTGACAATAGGAGTAAGAATCAAGGGGGGAAAAATTTTATATATATGTGTGTGTGTGTGTGTGTGTGTGTGTGTGTGTGTAGGCTGTGTGCACATAAGCACCATATGGGTATGTTGCCTCTGAAGAGTTGACTCTCATTCCTTCCTCTGCCTTGGCCCCTATTACCCTTTCCACCCAAAAAGCTCTCCCCTCCCCTCCACCTTAACTACAGGTAAGAAGTCTTCAAATGCAGCATCTTCCTTAACATCTTTCCTAGCCCTCAATGGTCACATTCTCCTTTCAATTGTTGTTCAAATGTTGGCCCATGTTCCTTAGTTTCCATAGATCACTCCAGCCAGAGGTGAGGAGGAGTGTCCCCCTGCTTAAGAATGTCTAGATGACCCCTGAGAACCAGCTGCTAAAGACCCTTTTCCCCCTTGCATTTAATCTGCTGCTCGAGCTAGCTTCGGGGACAGTAGTAGAGGCTGATCATATGAACATATTTCAGCCACTCTTTCCCTGTGTGCTGACATCTCCTTCCCGTTCGCTGTTAAGTTTGACATTGCTTCAAACGGTGTTTAAAATGGTAACCATGTCCACGGTGTTTAAAATGGTAACCATGTCCAATTCTCTCTTCCTAAAAAGAGCATCTTAGAACTTCTCAATAAACATTATTGTCTGACACTTGGCCTCTTTCCAGTTTGGTGGTGATAAATCAGGGCATGTAACATGGGTTCAGAATTGTGTTGTGGTTCTATTTTATGTTTCTGTTCCAACTGGTGTGTTGGCACAAGGAGCCTCAGAATATAATGAAGCCAGTTTGCGTAAGTGAAGGGAACAAACAAGAATGAGAAGATGCTAAAGGGAAGATATTTTAAGTCTCAGCTTATTTTAAGCACTGTGTTAAGCTCAAAACATTAGATTTTTACAAGTTTCTGAAAAGTAACATTCAAGCTAGTAGTATGCTTTAGTAAAGCAGAGCTTTATATACTTTTCTAAAATTAAACCAAATAAGTAGATTGTTGTTTCAATATCCAAATTTCTGAGGTAGTGTTAAAAGTAAGAACATACTTGAATAATAGGAGATTGTCTCTAGAGTGCTTAACTTGATCTTAAGTCTATGTAATTCCACAGTGTGAGGCCTCTTGCTAGGTGACAAGTAGGTACACCTCAGGGCACAAAATGATGGCTTTTCAGCTCTACACCACATAGTCCAACGTTTTAATGATAAACAGTGTTTCTATATTCTTACTGTTGTCAACTCTAAGCTGACACCAACCAGTCTGAGGGGTTAGGTTAACTGGGAGTCAATCTATTATTCCCGACTGACCCCCAGGCAAGCCAGAGGGCTCAGGTGCAGAGAACCAGCTGGGCAATAAGTCGGAAACTCTACACTGTTGCTTAGCACAAAATATTGACAATTGTTAGACCTTACCATTTACCTGAGTAATTTAAGGTTAAAAGTGAATTTTAAAACATGTGAATTGATTAACTAACAGGATGATTTCTCAGTTTCTCCTTCAGTTTATGGCACATGTCCACTGAAGGCTCACACTCATAGGATGCAGAATGGCGGGAGTGGCTGGAGTATGAATTTTGAAAATCAAAGGGACTTGAGTTCTAATTCTGACATGGCCATGTATTAGCTAAGCACCTTAGGAAATTTCTCAAACTCTCTAAGCTTCTTTCCTTGACTATACAGTGGAGTTAATGAGTCCTTCCTCGTGGGGTTGTTATGACAGTTAAACCACACAGCTTTGGCAAAGCACCTTGCAAGATGTGCTCTTGAAGGACTGACCTCTGGCCTCAGTATAGGACACCTGGTTCTACCTGCAGCTCCTTGGAAGGTCGCTCAGATGCTGTTCACCATGGTGACCCTTGTTTCTCTAAAAAAATGGGTTAAGGAGGAGCTACATGATGTTTTCACATCCAAAGAACGAAATAAATACATGTAAAGCCCTAGAGGTTTATGATACATTGTAGCTGTTTACTGAGAAATGGAAAGAGGAGCTAAAAGTCCGGCGTGACTTCTTAGAATGTAACCTCCCTTCAGTTTGCTCACACTGGGTTCGGTTGAGACCAGTTGGAGGTGTATCTCGTCAGACCTCCTTTTATAACTCAGAGGCTGAGAAGCCTCAATGAATAGTAATTGAATCCCTGCACTTCCTGAATAACATCAGCATGTATAATAGGAAAAATAAGTGGAAAAAAGATAAATGGCACCAACCAGCTCTTTTACCCAGAAACCCAAGTCTCCCCTCTGCCTGGTGAAACAGATTCCTTTTCTCTCCATCTTTTGATATTATATCACATTTATTTCAACTTGTCTTTTCTAATCAGTGCCTATTTTAGATATTAGCTCTTCTAAAAACACATTTCTGGTATGATCATCAGCTGGGCACACGTGGGATGGTGAGATGGAACTGCCTCCTGTTGGTACTTTCTTCCTAATAACAAACCTGGTTCTCTCACCAGCCCCAAAGAGCAATGCTGCCATGAGCCACCCCAGTTGGTTTCTGGTTTGCCTCACATGACATCAGCAGAGGCTGTCATTTGAATTTCATTTGCTAGAAATTTATGATCAGGGATACTGTTTAAAGCAGAAAATACCCAGCTGGGCTTTCAAATCCCTGACTAAGGGAGTAGAACGAAAGGGGAGAAATGAAAGGCATGACTAATATCAGGGATAGAGTATGAAAACCTCTTTCTTTGGACTCACAAACCAGGAGCAATGGAAGTATTTGCCAGACGGGTGCACAATTACAATCCCGACATTTTACCCATGATTATTTTCCCCCTGCAAAAAACCTTCCCATGAGGAGAACTTTGCCTGCCCTGTTGGCTAAACAACCAGGGTTGGGTGATGTGCTCTAGCAGGCTGGACAAAGTCCTGGGTCCTCGGGAGGAGCACACTGTGCAGACTTGCCCACACCTCAGAGAAAGCAGTTGGCTCCCTTATGTTCTGTAACAGACATTTAAGTCCCAGGTAGAATTCTCCTCTGAAATGAATGACTCTT
Organism: Enhydra lutris kenyoni; assembly: GCF_002288905.1. Lineage (NCBI taxonomy): Eukaryota > Metazoa > Chordata > Mammalia > Carnivora > Mustelidae > Enhydra > Enhydra lutris. The sequence continues at coordinate 55,240,050 of NW_019154086.1, read as the reverse complement.
TTGGCTCTGACTAAAATATTCTCCTTTAGATTTATGTACTCTGAAAATAACCAAGTAGCTGTTAAACTACTCTAGCAGACAGCCTCTCCTCTGCTAATTTGTATACTTTAAGGCTCTGGTTAAGAATGAGTGAAATATACAAAAAATGCATAACAACACACACACATAGACACACACAAACCTGTAGAATCACTGAAAACTTACATTTTGTTCTAATGCATAGATGCACCATTGTGAAACAGCTGAGAGAATTTGGGGACACGCCCCACCCACAATAAACACCATTAGGAACTCTGCTCTGAGTAACATTTCAAATGTGTATTTAAACTTTTTGAAACCACTAAAGATAAATGGACACCAGAGCCTCTCTGCTCAGATCAGTAGTCCAAATTTAGACCAGATTGGAAAAATTAAAAGCCCCAAGATGCCTTGAGAGAAAAGTGCCTATCTCTTGGCGGGGGCGGTGGCGGTGGTGGTAATAATGCAGGGTGCAGTCACCCTGTGCCTTTAGTAGGACAAATGCTGTCCTCAGTGGCATGAAGTGTCTCCTTCCCACCCACATACCGGAAAAAAATCTTTCTTGACCCACAATGCCTGACATTAATTTACTGATCCTTTTCTCTGAAGTGATTGTGCTGTACCTTCTCCTTGACAGCCTAGAGTAAAATGACATTAAGATGGGGTAGAAATCTTGGAAGGGCCCTAAAAGAGGGCACAAGGAGACATGGAGAGGGAAAGAAGCCATTCTTATATGGCTGATGAGAACTGCCCTTACATTTAGGATGGGATTTATTTCTGTCCAAAGGTTTCCTTTGGCTTGACTAGATTCTTTAGTTATGCTTTGGATGGAGGCTAGTAATGGCCAAAAGAGAGAGCTCCTGAGATGAATCTATGACTTGCTCTGTATCAGTGGCTTCAGAAACACAGGCGAAGTGGGAGCAAGGTTTGTTTGTCTCCTTTCACACATACACACACACACGCACGCACACACACAGAGGGACACTTTTGACAGAGGCTCGGGAGAAATTGACATCTGTCCCTTGCACTTTGGAAATTGGAACAATTAACCCACTTCCCCATGTTGTCTTTTTGGCCTCTTACTGGAAGTTGGGCAGTGATGGGGGAGGCAGTCGTTAAGGAAAGATTTCAACCACCTGGTTTTAAAGCATTGGTGAGGGTCACGCCAACAAGGACACTTCCCCATGCCCAGTCATATCCACTCTCCACCCAGGCTGCCTTCCTTTCCTCTTTCAGGCTTCCACTCTGATATAGACCTAATTAGGAGAAAAAGGAGAAATTTTACCATTTCCCCATACACATAGTTCTAGTTCCTAAGCTCATGAAGAGATATGTCCTTTTCCTAAGTCATGACAAGAGTCAAAGCATGCCATTTTAGGAAGTCCTTTGATCTTCTTTTATTCTTTGAACTTGGTAAAAGGGAGCTCTACCCAGAACTATCTGTTGGAAGAGAGCTAAGGATGGGGGCTGGATACTGACAGGTTTGGAAGAAGCTGAGCATATGGGCTTCCCTGGGTTTATGTCTAAGAGCTCCCGGCCATTGAGTCTGGACCTTAGGGTCACAAACCTGTGTGGACTGAGGTTCATAGAGCACTAAACCAAAAGAAGCACCTGGCCTGGCTCCCCTTCTGGACAAACCTCCTGATCTCCCTTACATGGCACGGAATCAGCCACAGTCTGCCATCCAGCAACAGGATTTTAAGAACAGTAACAAAGCAAACTTTAGCATGCCCTGCCTCAGCCCACAGAACAACGCTGGGGAGAAGATTACTTACAAGCAGCCTTCGTTTGCCTTCAAAGGACCCCAGCAGATCGGTCACAGACTTCCTGGGACTCTGAGCGAAGTGTTTGGTGGTGGGTTTCAGGTAGCCCTCCTGCTCTGCTTTACCTGCTTTTTTCTTCTTGCTCTTCTCTTTCTCCTGCCTGCTCTTTTTCTCAGCCTTCTCCTTCTTCACCTGCTTTTCACTCTTGAGTAACTTGTCTGCTTTCTCGTTTTTCACCTTTTTTTTCTTCTCCTTCTCAGGTTTCTCAAGCTTTTCGTGCTTTTTCGATTCTTTTGCTTTTGGGGGGGGAACATTCCCCACCTGCAACTCCTCCTCCAGCTGAGAGGCAGTAGGCCTGCTGAGGTCATACTTACTCTCATACTCATTGCTAAGAATTTTGTCCTGGGCTTTCTTTTTTGGAGGTTTCCCCTTGGCTGGCTTGAGAGGACCTGGCACCACATTTGGGTCCTGGTGGCCATGCTCCCGTCTGTCTGTGCGGTTGTCCCGGAAACGTCCGGGGCCTGCCCTTGTGCTGTGCTCTGAGACGGTGGTGGGAGGGGCAGCCGTGAAGCTCTCGAAGCTGGTGGCCTTGCTGGGCCTCCTGGTGGCCTGCAGCCTCTCCCTGTGCTGATCCTTCCTGGGCTGAGGGTAGAGATTTTCTGAGGCCACCGGCTCCCTGGCAGGGGCCACCTCCACCGTCGCTGGGGGCCTGTGGGCATCTGAGGAGGGGTGCACCCTGGGAGTCCAGGGCCTCTGGGTGGTGGGAAAGGCCGTGGTGGTGGTCAGTCTTGCAGCTGCAGTTACCACCCGAGAGGTGGCCCGGGTCACTGTTGGGACTGCAGCAGGAGGCAAGGTGGTGGCCCTTGGGGTTGGAGGAGGCGGGGGAGGGGCAGCCGTGGTAGTGGCCGGTTTTCTCTGCACCTTCACCCGAGTGTCTCTGGTTGGTGGGACTTGGGCTCTCCTCTGGTCCTCCTTTCTCTTCTCACTGCTCACCACCAGCTTTCCTGCCCCTCCGCCATTGTTCCCCTCCTCCACCACCTGGCCCTCGACCCCGGAGGCCTTGCATTTTTGTACAAAACCCTTCTGCCTGATTTTCTCAATCCTGCGGATGGGGCCTTGGTCGATGATCTCATACAGGGCCTCCAGCCTGACGGGATAAGGGTAGCGCTCCTCAACCTGCAGCGTCTTCTTCAATAGCACCATGCCGAACTTCCCCTTCTCCAGCTTCAGGAAGCTCATCAGCTTTGGGATGAGGCTGGGGTCCAGGGGCTGCTCCAGGACCCGGCCCTCGCTGGTGATCCTCCGCACTTTGCCTCCTTCCTCGCCTGCCTGGTGGAACAGCACGATCTGCTGGATGTGCCTTTCCGCCAGCTCACAGTACACGTCATCCTTCAGGAGGCTCATCATGAGGCGGTAGTAGCCCTCTGAGGAGTGAGGGGCTGAGATGACCCACACCCTATTCTTCCCCGCAAAGCTGGCGAGGATGTTAGGAGAACTGGACCCAGAGGGGAAACGCAACAGTCTTGAGCGAGCGGAGGACCCCTCATCTCGGATCATGTCACGGGGAGAGCTCGGGGCTACTGGTCTCTGCTTAGGTCTCACTGGGGCCCCAGTGATGCGCTGGGGGGCCAGCGGCGCTGTTGTCGCGGGAGCTACTCTCAACACCGGCACACTCCTCCTTCTTTGGAGAGGCGGAAGGTTTGGTTCTTCTAGAGTGGTTCTCTCAATTCCCTGAGACCTCCCTGTGTGCCTCAGAAGCCGAGCTGGCCTTCTGTTGGCTGGGGAAACCAGAGGTGCTTTCCGCCCTCCGGGGCTCCCCCTATTCATGGCATGGAGGTGGGGTTCTGATCCACACACCAGCCACATTGCCAACAGCATGGTAAAACTGAGTCCCATTCTCCATGTCATTGTGCAATCCACTTTGAAAGGCAGCAGGGTCAAAAGACAGAAAGGGACAGGGGGGAGTGGGGGAAAAAAAGAAGAAGAAGAAGAAGAAAATCATTTAATTGCAAACAGAACTGGGCATTTTCTCTTTCTCTATCTTGGCCAAGGGGTGGGGGAAAGGGTGGTGAGAGAAGCAGCAAGGAGGTCAGGGAATGGAAAAAAGGATGAGATCCTGTTGCTTTTAAACCCCTGTAATTTGTTAGTGCTTAACAGAGACAGTTACATTAAGTTGGAAACCCAGCTCCGCTCCCCATTCAGCATGCTTGCCCTGTTTCCACCGGGCTCTCTGATGCTCCAGAGAAAAGGCACACTGAGCATATTAATTGTGACAACATTCCTATTTCATTTCTTCAAAGGAGCAACAAAGAAACACACCAAAGACAGAAAGGATTACACACTTACATTGTGGCTCATGGAGATGGAATGCAGAGGGTTTAAAAGGCAATCTGAAGTGTGGTCCCAGGACAGTTTCCTAGATGAAATACTTTTCCTCCCAAGCCTCTTTCTCCTTCGCCCGGCTGAGCAGTACAAAGGGGGGTGTGCTGCAGCTCCAGCTCCCAAAGGCGCCACGGACCCACAGCCTGTCCTGACCTGAGGGCCGAGCTGCTTTCTTCTTTCCTCTGGCTGTCTTTTCACCTTCTTGACAAGTAGGATGAGGGGAAAGGAGCTGTCCTTGTGAGTCTTTGCCTCTCCATTTGTAGTTTCTGCTCGCGTGCGTGTGTCTGTGTGTGGCAGTCCCCTATGCCGACAACACACGGTGCCCCTGAAAGTGAAGTCCCAGCTATTCCTGAATCTTGCTCTTTCTCTCTTTAGAGTTCCAGGATCCTTCTTATCACCCTTTCCCCCACAGTCTGGCTGAGTCCCTTTGTTTCCGAGCGTGAAAGCTCTGGGATTAATATGTTTTCCAGGCTGAGGCAAAACACAGGAATGTGATGTTGAAAAAGGACTTTCTTCTTTTCCTGAGCTTCTCCCCTCCTTTATTTCTCCCCACTTTTTTTTCTCCTCTTTTCCTTCTCCTTCTTTTTCTTCTTCCTCTTGCCTGGACCCAGTCCCAGAAATGCCAGGACAACCTCAGTTTTGATCCAAACCGAACTCAAACAACAGCAGCCGCTGGAAATCAAGGAAACTTCACTAAGAATTTAACAGATCAGCAAAACACCACCTCCTTCCCACTTCGGCACATTGAGAGTGGCCTCAGTGGGGAAGGGGAGGGCTGTTCTTTGGGGTGGGGGAAAGTTTTGAAACACTACACATCATCATAAATCTCTTTAGAATAGGATGGCTGAGGACTTAACCCCTTCCATACCAAGAAACCAGGATACTTTCCCTTCCTGTCTGGACTCACATTGCACACTGAGAAGGGAAAATTCTCAGATTTCTGTATCTGGCTGCTTGGTTTTCCTAGAGACAGATACTCATTTGGGTCAGGGTGCTTGGCTGTACATCCACGGACGGTATATATATTTATAGTTCTGTGCGTATATTTTTATCTCTTTCTCTCTGTTTTATGTGTTCAGTTTGAGGTTGGAAAAGCCTATGGAAAACATGACTGGGTTGTTTTTATTTTATGCTAATTGGGGATCATATTACTGAGTTCTTGTTCATAGTTTTTTCCTTGGCATGGAAGGAAGCTGGGGAAAGGTCAGAGATGGCAGGTGATGGCTGCTGTTCCCCTGAGACTGTAGTTGGTCATTACATCTGGGAAAGAGAATTACAATCTCCAGCCCTGGGCTCTGGCTAGAGACAGTAAGCTAGAAGTTTCCTCAGAGGACATGGATGTATGAGGGAGTATGGGGAAACAGTGCAGGATTGTGCTCTCCAGAGATTGCAGGAGTCTGGAGTGTTTTAGGCAATCCTTAGAAGTCACAAGATCAGGTTCCAAAGGAGAGATTGAGGCAACTCTGTGTATCCACCTCCTGGATCTGCCATGGGCATCAGCTTTTGGTGGTGACAGTAGGTGACTCAGGATATACAGATATTTCTTCCAGTGTCTGAAGAGCATCATTCAGTCAGTATTAATTGTTACAGACAATGGTGAACCAGGATTTTCAGAAGGCTCCTTCGAGCTAGGCCATGACAGTGGCTACCCTCACCTGGTTCCTAATTGCTACCCATTGACCAGCCCCATCTCTGACTGGTCACATTTACCTTTCCTTCACATAAGACCCCAGCACGGAATTAAAGGCCTTTAGGGGGTTGAGCGTAGGCTTTTCAACCCACAGCTTGGAGACCAAGGAGTGCCAAGAGGAAGGGCACTCCTATGGAGCTCTTTCTGACACTTGCGAGTACAGTAACAAAGGTGGACTTCAGACAGAGAACTTCTGTCTGCTAGAGTTGGAGAAGACATCCCCTCTCATGGGATTCACCTGCTCAGTTGACCAAATAAATGCCTTTGGCTAAGTTGGACAGTCCTAGATGTTATTTCCCTTCTCACATCATAGTGTGTTCTGTACTACCTTTTACTGAGCTTACTTCTTTCCTCCCCTTTTCCTTTTGTCTTTTCCCCAATAATAACACTACCACTTGTTGAGCATTTTCCCATGCATCTCTGGGCTTGGTGTTTTCATATATTTCTTTCTCTATACTTCACAGCATCTTTACGAGATAGGTGGAATGATACCCATTTTATAGATGAACATATTGAAGCTTAGTAAGTTTAAATAAATTGCCTACCATCACACAAATCATAAACTCTGAAATTTGAGCCCAGGTTTAAAACTACCTAGAAAGCATTATGCTATCCTCTCCCCTTCTTTCATTTTCTTCCCATGCTTTCTCTTTTTTCTCTTCTTTCAACTCCTTTTTTGTGTTTCTAGTATTCATAGAGAAGTATTATTTGTTTGTTCAACAGGAGCACTTATAATTTTAGAGTCCCACTTTCTGGAATAATTGTATAACAGTACTTTTTCCCTTTCTTAAGAGGTCCTTAAAGTCTTTTATCCTTTTCCTCAAATATCCCATGGCTTCCACCAACTTGCTGACCATGTGCACAACATTTGTCACCTGTGCACTGGTAGAGTTGAAAACAGTCAGTTTTGCCATGGCAATTTGACCCAGAGGGGAAGCCAGCCCAACCTTGAGCTGTTTGTGTCTTCCTGGAACCCTCAGACTTTCTTCCCTTCTGTGAGCCTCACTAGATGGCGCGCTAAACACATAGGCGGGAGAGAGCGGACTGCAACACATCCAGGTCTCTTCAGCATTCCCCATTCCCCGCTCAGACAGACTAGCAAAGTGGGGTTTCTCTGCCTGTTCAGAATTTTTCCAGCCTCAATGCCTAAAGCCTTCCCTGAAACCTCAGAAGTCCATAAAGCATTTACTTAATAAGAGCAATTAAGAAGCATGAGTTTGTCAGAAAATCCTATAAATCATTATCATGGTTTGTAAAGATTCTCAATTTCTAGTCCAAGATTTACGAGTTCTGTATTAAAAAATCTCCCTCTTAGATCTTTCCATTTTTTTCCCTTGTAACTTAAAAAGGAGACATTAACCCATTAGCGGAGAAGAGAGATTTGGAAGAGATGGATGTTGAGTCAGAGAAAGGTAAAAGGAATAACATTTGAAAGTAGAATTTAGAAATGCTAGCTTGGGAATTCACTGTGTTGAAACTGTCTAACACTGGCTGCACAGTGATTTGGAGGAAGGAAAGGAAATGAATGCACAAAACAGAATGACACAGGCATTAGAGACACAGGGATGGGAGTAGCCATTTGATGGAAGTTGGAGTAAATGGAAGGAGGCATCCAGAAGGAGGTGTGCTAACTGGTCAGACCCACATGACCCAAGGCTTCAGCAACTTGGGACTAAACCTCCAGGAAAAAAGCAGAGCCATTTTATCACACCTTTGTGGCAGAGATACGGAATTATACATTGAAGATTGCTATGTGCTTTTCCTTTTCACTTGCAGACCTTAATCAAAGATTCTGTCTTAAGGATGAAGACCACATTACGTCCTTCAGCATGAAAAAGAATTCTACTTTTTCTCACTGTTCACGGGGCAGAACAATGACAGAAATAAACAACAGGGACCAGGGGAAAGCCAGCGGTGTGCTAATTCAGGAGGCTGCCAGCCCAGAGAGGCTCTGAGAAAGAGTAATCCCCAAAAAGAAACACTCTGAAATTGTTCCTGGAATGTTAACAGGGTCACATGTTTAATCCAAAATTGATAAATGTGTGTATTTAAAAAGATAAATAAAAATAAGAAATATTTGACTGGATAATGGCCCAAACTCTTGGGGAACAGTTATAAATATTCTTTTTTTATTTGTTTATTTTTAATTACTTTAGAATTTGCTGGGGAGGAGGGCATAAAGACACTTTTTGTCCCTCAAGTGGAAGCTTACTTAGTTAAGAGAACGTTGAACTCCTAATTAGAACAAATTGAAAGATGTTGTCCTAGCAGAGATTAAGGAACTATGTAAATAACCTAATGGCTCATTTTAAATCTTTAATGTTAAAGATTTGAAATTTAGATCTATATTGATTGCCATTCCATCTGTGCAAGATGTTAAATTTGTGGGCTTATCAGTTTGCTGCGTGGGGGTTAGTTCTAGGTTGGCCAGGGATAGACAGTACCGTGTCCAAAGTCTTAGCCATTGGCCATTCAATGCATGCAAAAGATTCCTATCAATCAGGTTTAAAGAGGCAAATTCTAATTATGCTGCTCTGCACACCTGTGGGTATAGCCAAAAAGAGACCGATGGTCCATTTTTTTCTCCCTTCTTTCAGCCATTCTCTCAAATGTTTGCCAAGAGTTCAGACTTTGTATCAGGAATGATACCGAACCAGGAAGTCTCTTCCCCTTAGAAGTTCACAGACCACTGGAGAAGCCAAACAATTGTCAATTGTATTTCCACAGCCAACTTTCTCATGTAAAAATTCAGTGCTGACATGGCTGCAGCCAATATGCATGGAGTCCACTCCTGTTGGAGACTCTGCTCCTTTTATCCCTGGAGCAGGCTTTTCCCCAGAAAGAGGCTTCCCATGGCAGCTACTGCATGGCACTGGAAAATCCTGTTTGGTATGTTTCATTGGCCCTAGAATCCACTAAAGTCTACAAGAGTCCAAGATAATCTGGGTGGCAGGAGGTGTTTGATTACCTGACAGTCCTTCATCCTCATTTTCCCAGTCCCCATCTTGGTTCTGTCTGCTGCACTTTCTCTGCTGGAATTGCCCCATCTTTCACTTGTCATTTCTCTGCATTGAGCCTGCCCTCTGGGTTTTGATCACATTTCTAGAATACTACCTTACATAGACAGGGGTTAACCAACAAGATGGCAATTCATTCACTCAACAGATATTTATTCAGTGCCAGACATCGCTCTAGTCACAAGGGATATAGCAATGAACAAACACTCCCTGACCTCATGGAAACTATATTCCAGTGGTAGGAAACAGACAATAAGAATATAAAAAAATAAATACATCTGTACCCAGATAAGTGCTTGGAAGAGATTGTTTTTAAAAAGAAGGGAGTAGGGGCGCCTGGGTGGCTCAGTGGGTTAATAAGCCTCTGCCTTCGGCTCAGGTCATGATCTCAGGGTCCTGGGATCGAGTCCCACATCGGACTCTCTGCTTGGCAGGGAGCCTGCTTTCTCCTCTCTCTCTCTCTCTCTGTCTGCCTCTCTGCCTACTTGTGATCTCTCTCTGTCAAATAAATAAATAAAATATTTAAAAAAAAAGAAAAAAAAAGAAGGGAGTAAAAAGTGATGGAGGGAGGATGGCTATTTTAGACAGATGTCAAGGATAATGGTCTTAAGTGAAGCTGGGAGAGCTAGACACCCAAGTACTGGGGGAGGGGAAGAACATTCTACGTGGAGGGAATAGCAGGTACAAGGCACTGAAGCAGACTCTGTTATACAAGCGTGTCATGGAAGAGCAACGTTTAAAGGATTTTAAACAAGGAGGTGGCCAGAACTGATACATAATTTGAAGCAATCACTATGAGTACTATGGGTACTACATGGTGAATGGACAATGGCAGCAGGAAGACCAGTTAGGAAGACATTGCTCTAGAGCAAGCGAACCGTGTGGTAGCTTACATTAGGTTGCTAGTGGGAGTATGGGTGTGGAAATGCCATCCTCTTTGGTATATACTTTAAAGACATAGATGATACTAATAGTTCAGGAAACAGACAAATGTCTTGCTTGAAAATTGTGTTAGACACTCTGGTACAGAGGTCAAGCTGGCATTTGGTACGTGAGTCTGGAGTCAGGGAGGACTGAGGCCAGAATTATAAATCTGGGAGGCTGTTTCATGCATGAGGCTGGAAGAAACCACTTAAGGAGTACACATGGAGAGGAAGAGTCCTGTGGCCTGAAACACAATATTCAAAAGATGAGAAGAGGAGTCCTGGTTGTGGAGGAGGAGAAGCTGATGTGGTAGGAGGAAGGCGAGAGGACGTGCTGTTTTCCACTGCTCCACAGCTTGAATCACATATTGCCTCTGACCCTTTCTCTACAGGTCCAAACCACATGTGCCCACATTCAGTTCATTTCTCAATGTCCATGCTCTGTACCATCTCTTCCACAGTGTTTTCTGAGAAGTCCCCACACAAACTGTTCTCCTTTCTCTGAGAAGGTATTCTGCAGAACATCACTCTTCTAATTGTTTTGTACTTCAAATACTGGCTCTTGTCCTTCCAAGCACATCTTTAAGCTTTTGAAAACATGCAGTAATCCTACACTTATTTTGCATTCTTAGCACCCTGCATGCAGTTATGGTACAAAAAATGGGACATTTGTACTGATCTAATATAGTTAAAAGGAGAGACAGCAAAGTTTCAGAAAACAACCCAACTATGAGTAGGAAAGCACAGAAGAAAAGAATCTACACTGCTAATGAACCAAACAATCACTTTATCTCCATTTATTGAATAATAATAGTAAGAGAGCACATGGCACTGTAAGTCATCAAAATGAAACCTGATGCTTCCCTGAATTATGGAATTGTGAAATTGAAGCAAAACATTTGTGTCAAGTAATGTAAATCCTCGTTTTATTCATTCCTTCAATCCCATGGTAGATGGAGCACATTTTGTGTGTTGAGCCTTATTCCGGTGTCAGAAATATGGCAATAGACAAAAGTCTCTGCCCTCATGAGACTCACATTCTCTCAGTGAGAGATAAGCACTATAGAGAAAAACAACATAGGGAAAAGTAATAGCAAATGAAGGAAGAAAGGTACTATTTAAGATGGAGTGATCAGATATTACCAAGTGCCAGCCTTACCAGAGTAGCTGTATGCTATATGTAAAGGAATCTTAGCATATCCTCCACTTTGTCACTTCTTCAACCTCTGAAGTTGGAGTTGGGTTTTAGTCATAGCCTGAAGTCTCTAGAAGACAAGTCAACTGAATAAAGTAGATGAAAAAATTGTATATTTCTGGCTGTGGTCAAAATAATAGATGACTATAAAGACATAAGTTTTCTGGGGACCTGGGTGGCTCAGTCGGTTAAGCATCTGCTTTCAGCTCAAGTCATGATCTCTAGGTCCTCAGACTGAGTCCCACAGCAGGCTCCCTGCTCAGTGGAGAGTCTGCTTCTCCCACTCCCTCTGTGTTCTCCCTCTTGTTTTCTCTCAAGTAAATACATACATAAGCTTTCTGTATCGTTCATTAACTGGCTTTGGAAGAAATATAAAAAAGGAATTTCAAAAATTCTTGAGCACCCGACATAGAATAAGTACTTCTTATGTGTTTCAGTGAATGGATAATTGAAATATCGCTATATACAGTTTCCCAAGATGTTTGCTTTGATGTCAATGATATGAATTTGGATTCTACTGTTTTCTAAGAAGTCACATTAGTTTGTAATCACACCCCAGAAATCTCTGTTTAAAAACTATATTGTTATAACTTAAATATTTTTAACCAAAATCTGTTGCAAGAATTCCAGAATAAAGATCAAATACAATGTGGTCTTTAAAGTGAGCTTAAAAATTCAAAGCAAAATTCATTCTGCATATGTTAACAGGTAACATTCCAAAGCTTTAAATGTTATTTTTATTTAAAAGTTAAACATGGAAAATAAAAGCATGTGGTCCCCTTTACAAATAATTTGAGATGATGGATTTTGGCAGGAGTCTTGGCGTTAACTATCAGGAAATTCAGTCATTACAAATAAATGTTGGTAAGTAACGGCATCGAAAACAAGAGAAAGGGCTTAGATTTAAAAAAAAAAAAAAAAATTCCTGTTTCTGGTTGGGGAGCAGTTCCCAGCTCCCGTATTTGGAGGTTCCATATATTCATCAGCACAAAATTTTCAGCTGAACAAGCCTTAGATTGGAATCTGAGGTTTGTGCTCACTAATGGTGTGACTTGGGCAAGCTGTCAACCTCCCTGAACCTCTCAGTTTCTTCATCTCCAAAAATGAGAATGGTTATTTTTTATATAAAAGGGTCAATTTTTCTCTAACAATGATTTTATTAGAGTGCTTCATGGTTCAACTTACAGGTAATCCATAGCTAACTGCTGTAAAACAACAGGGAATTTGTTAACTCACACAAATAAAGTATCTTGAAGTAGAGCAAGATTCTGGATTGATTTGCCCCAGAAGTTCTTATTCTTTTGTTTCTTTGTTCATTGTGGCAAAATATAGACAGCATAACATTTACATTTTAATAATTTTTTTCATTTTAACAATATTTAAGCGTCCAGTTGAGCAGCACAAGTGCATCCCCATTGCCGTGCAGCCAGCACCACCATCCATCTCCAGAACTTTTTCATCTTCCCAAACTGCAACTCTACCTATTAAAAGATTTCTCTCTGTGGCCTTCCTTTCCTCAGTCCCTGGAAACCACTATTTGACCCATCTCTATGGATTGGACTGTAAATGGCTATTTTTTATGTATGCGATGTGCTTACCTCATAGATAATCAGGACAGAGGGGAACAGTGACTGCACAAGAACATCCAGCCTAAGGCGACAGCCTACTGGAACGATGTGGGAAGGAACTAAAAGATCAGACAGAAGTGCTAAGCGCCAAACACAAAGAGAAATGGTTAAACACTAGAAGAGGATTCACCTATTAAGTATTTGGGGGCAATCTGTCATGAAATCAGAAGCCAGAGTAGTATTTACACGTTGTGTCTTCTGTTGGCTTTTACCTCTACAGCGGCAAATGTCTTCCAATTGGTCTTCTGGCCACCAGACTCATCCTTCTAATCTATCCCCTAAATGGTTGTCACTATAATTTTCCTCAAACATCAATGTTTTATTCCTGCTGCAAGTTCCTCAACTGTGAGCAAAGAACTTTAGAGAGAAAACTCAAGGCTCCCTTGGTCTAGAAGTGGGCTGAAAAACTGGTACTGATTCTAGCAGTAACCTTGGAAACCTGCTGATGGGCACTGATTTTAGTAGTAATGGTGGAAACCTGCTGATGGTGTGAAGTCGGATCAAGCTGCAAGCGGTCACGAGACAGTAGGCCCTCAGTACAATACCTGAGTGGAGCTTGGGACCCCTGGGATTTCCTCCTGCAAAGAAGGTTTTGAACTTTAACCAACAGATGAGTATGAAGGTACCCTAGAGGAGCAAGAGAAATGCATGACCTTCAGGTCCACAGTCTTTAGAAGAAGACGGTTTGAATGTGAGCTGCACAAAATGCAGGGAACTATGAAACTCCCCAGTCACATCTTATGGGGTCCACTGAATGGTGAGCATCTCCATGTAGGAAGGGAAAGCAGAGCCCCAGAGCTTCTGTCTTCAATTAAAGAGCAGTGCAGTTGCATTGGAAATTAGGCAGTGATTCCATTGATTAAGGGTTTTAACAACGTAATTATAAAAGTTTTCCTGACTGTAAACTTGGATTAAGATGGAAATCATTTCTTTTTGCCATGTTGGACCTAAATTAACCTGGCTATAACTTAAAACTTAAGAAAAGAAAAAAAGCAGGAAAGAAAATTATGCCTTTAACTTTATTTTTAGAAATAAAATAATTTCTGTAGTGTCATTTGCAAATATCTTCTCCCATTCCGTGGTTGCCTCTTTGTTTTGTTGACGTTTCCTTTGCTGTGCAGAAACTTTTGATCTTGATAAAGTCCCAAAAGTTCATTTTTGCTTTTATTTCCTTTGCATTTGGAGACATGTCTTGAAAGAATTTGCTGTGGCCAGTGTCGAAGAGGTTACTGCCTATGTTCTCCTCTAGGATTTTGATAGATTCCTGCCTCATGGTGAGGTCTTTTATCCAATTCAAGTTTATCTTTGTGTGTTGTGTAAGAGAATAGTCGAGTTTCATTCTTCTGTACATAGCTGTCCAATTTTCCCAGCACCATTTATTGAAGAGAATTTTTTCCACTGTATATTTTTTCCTGCTTTGTCGAAGATTATTTGACCATAGAGTTGAAGGTCCATATCTGGGCTCTCTACTCTGTTCCACTGGTCTACGTGTCTGTTTTTGTGCCAGTACCATGCATCTGGTAATCATAACTTTGTAGTAAAGCTTGAAATCAGGCAATGTGATACCCCCAGTCTTGTTTTTCTTTTTCAACATTTCCTTAGCAAAAAAAAAATAGAATAAAGTTTAAAAGAAGACATAAAATAATGCCTTTGATTTTTAAAATATGGTAGTTTTAAATTATTTTAATTTAAGTATTGTCTCAAAATAGGCAATAAAACAAGACACATGTACACCTGTTCGTGGTGAGCTAGTATGTCTAAATTATCAACATTTCTGACTCAGTAGGTAATATAGTTGGACATAGAGGGGAAAAACAGGATTTTAAACCCACGGGTTATTTTTTAGAGTTTTTTCTTTTGAAAAACAAATATTTCATTATGTTTAAATGTTTAATATTTACGCAGTTTATTGAAAAGACACAAGTACTTAAAGACAGATTTCAAACTATTTTTTCTATAGATATTCAGAGCACGAAAATCTGACAGATGCTTAAAAGAACAATTTCTTTTCTGTGTTTTCAAATGCAGTAAAGCCAGTTAAATGTTCACCCAACTATTCAAACTCAATTTGCCTCCATGGCAAAAATAACCCTATTGATCTTTTTCCTCCCTTTTCCCCACTGTGTTTTTTCCAGCATCCTGACAGCTGTACTCTCATATGCCCAAATATTAGATAAGATTTCAGCTTACTATAAGGAAAATGTTATAAACACCAGAGCTGTGCAAATGCGAAGCTAGGTGCCTGGGGAGACAGTAAGCATCCTGTTGGAGAAAGTGTTAAAATAGAGGTTCCCTCACAGAAAATTCAAACATTTGGAGAGTGGCTACTCCAGGTGAATAGTTTGCCTTGAGTCTGGAGTCTATGGTTACTATAATTACTGTGTATGACTTGAAGTAATTTCCCTGGCTCGTTTTTATTTTTTTAAAGATTTTATTTATTTATTTGACAGACAGAGATCACAAGTAGGCAGAGAGGCAGGCAGAGAGAGAGGAGGAAGCAGGCTCCCCGCTGAGCAGAGAGCCTGATGTGGGGCTCGATCCTAGGACCCTGAGATCATGACCTGAGCCGAAGGCAAAGGCTTTAACCCACTGAGCCACCCAGGCGCCCCCCTGGCTCGCTTTTGAGGAAAAAAAAATATTTGAATGAAATACCTGTCATCAGAATTGTTATCTAAGGAAAAAGGTAGAAAAGAAGCAAGTGTCATAAAAACACAAAAATAGTGGACTGTCTTACAAAGTTAGTTCTCAAAAGTTCTTCTCCGTGTAACAACTGTGCCCATCAATTAGCATCTTTATCTAACAAGAAATAGTGAAGAACTGCTAAAGTTACATGCAATGGATCTGGCAGGAGACAAAATCACCAAGGGCAAAAAGAATGTTTGGCACCGTGCATGAAAATTATTTGGAAATAGATCTTTCAGAAATCAGTTAAGCCATTGAAAAGCCATTGAATAAGCTTAAAAATGTGATCCTCATTGGGACTGTGCTATATAAGTCCACTGTGAAGTGATGGATGCTGGGTCACGTTATAGATTTGGTTGGGAAAATTGTGCTCAATCCCAAGGCAAGGGCTGAGTCATTTTTTTATCATCCTAAGAACGTAGCCCACATTTGCAATTGCAACTCAATATGTTACACCTAAAATAAAGTAAACTTTATATTTTTCTCTCAGATTTCAAGATAAGGTTGCAAAGAAATTTTGAACTATTTGCTATGGCATTTAGTACTTGTTGAGATGGATTAATTTTGGTGGTCTTCTCTCAAAATGACATTTTTGTTGAGAAGTAAGGACTTCGTGTATTTTCCAAGGGAGCTCCTTAAAGCAACCTGAAAACAAACATATACCATGAGAGGCACTGTATTAACAAATTTTAAGAAATTATTTAAACTTTCCCACCCTACACAAGTCCACAGTAGAAATAGCAGATGTTATGTCAATTTAAAAGGAAAAATTCCATGCCTGTTGTGTCAGAAGCTTCTTTAGGAATCTGAGATAATTCCACTAATCAATTATACCCAAAACAATTAACACAAGGCAGGAAGCATGCCCTGGGATCTCAGTCACTGAATGCAGTTATGGGTGACAATGGGTGATATTTTTTGGTGATTCAGCATACCGAGATTCAGGTGTTTACCCGGACCTGTGTCTGTCCCAACTCTGCCTGTGATCTCTAATCCATGAAACCTATCTTGGTCTCCTGACCTACCTCTAGTGCTTTGGGATCTAGCACATCAGTTTGAGTACCTATTGGAATCCATTTCTACTCTCACAATCCTGACAGGTATCATTTGGTTGCTTAAAGTAAATTTAACTCTACCCCCAAGTGAAGGACTAGGGAATATCATCCTGGATACCCAAAACCTCTAGTTTACCAGAAGCCAATATTCTCCTTCCCTCATTACAGAGTAATGTCCTCCAGGAGAGATCAGGAAATCCTGATGTGGATATGGAGGTTCAGGCCTTCTCATAATTGAACTAGAAAGACTTTGGAGGCAGTTTCAGACAAGATAGAGCCACAAATATAAACTAGAGCCCAAAGACCAGCTGAAAAAAACCTTTTAAGACCTTTTTGGCATCTTCCTTGACCTTTAGAGAACTCGTAACTTCACACGCTGGCCATAAACACATTGATCTTTGGGCCAAGGCAGCAAGGTAAAGCTTCTGAAGAACAGGCCTTCAGGTGATCTTTTCCAGGCTTGGAGATTTCCACTTTCTTGCTCATCATTGAGAGAAAGGGCTTAACCTCTGGATGCCTCTCTTTATTACATAATCTGTTCATCATGAGGCACAACCCTAGCTGCTAGTTGCTTATCTGGATAAAGAGAATTTTAAATCTTGGACTTCGAATTCTTTAAAAGCTTATGTAGATGGCTTAGTGTCATTTTTTTCTATGTTGGTCAATTCATGCTAAATGTGTCTATTTAATGTGAAAACTTATATATAAAGTAATACTACAAAGCCTAGAGCTACCTATCCCGCTCCTACTTAATCAATTCTCCTTGCCTTGGGAATAAGAAGCCCAGTCCCATGTTTGCCCCAGCTCTAAACAAACCCAGTGCAAGCCCTGCAAGCTCTGTAGAACATACCAAGACAGTGTCTCACATTCTCTGGAGTTCATCATGGAAATGTGATAAAGATTAGAAATATGTAGACCTTTCTCTGTGTCTGTCTTCCAAGCGCCCTGTGAGGGCTGGCAAAAAAATGTTCTTATTCTCCAAATATTCACTGGCATGTATTTGTGCAGTAAAATTATGTTTGGGGTTTGTAGTTGGACTTTTTAAATGAACATCTGTTATTCTCTTTCAGTCAAGAGGTTCTGAACTCAGCTGGGCAGGGCAACTTGGCTTCCCCCACCACCTCTGCAGACTCACCGATGGAGCCTGTAACCCACCAGCAGTTTGTTGATTGGCTGACCAGCTGCCACTCATCTCCCACAGCTGTTTTAGCTCTGAGAGGCTCTTGGGTGTGGAGGGAGAGGGTCAGGGTCAGCTTGTTCTGTGCCGCAGCTCATGGGAATTCCAGAAGCAGGGATATTTCATTAAACTGCTCTGATCAGCCATTACTGAATGCTAAAGTCACAGCCCTGAGTGGGTGTAAAACAGGGTCTGGTGTATACCTTTTAGAATGGTGAGTCATCACAGGTTGGTTTTTAGAGCAATTGTTTTTACCTCCTGGTGTCTCTCTAGTCTATTTCTATGAGATGAGATTATAGATAATGTGACGCATACTAAGGCAAATGAGAGATGTGGTTGCAAAAAGGGCTTTATTTTCACCAAACAAAAATGTGACGCATACTAAGGCAAATGAGAGATGTGGTTGCAAAAAGGGCTTTATTTTCACCAAACAAAAATGCTCTTTGGATCTATATTACGAGTTCCATACTCTTTGGAAAAGGAAGCCTATTTTCTACCTGTGTCAGTGCCAACAACTATAAGAATACTTCAAGTTCCCTAGACCACTCTGACTCTGATGGCTTCAAGACCCTGGATTTCAAGAAGGCAAAATATAAGACTTCAAAATCTTCCTCTCCAAGCCCTTCAGCAAAATTATATCAATAGTCGTAACACTCCTTTTGACATGCTATTATAGGATGATTACTCTTCTTGACTCACAGCTCCAGTCATGTTGTCTTACTCAAATTCCTTCCATGACTTGCAGCTGTCAAAAATACAGGTCATACTCCATAGCTTGGCATTCAAGGTCCTTTATGCTGTGATCTCAATCTACTTGTCAAAACTCTTTTTTTTTTTTTTAAAGATTTTATTTATTTATTTGACAGAGATCACAAGTAGGAGGAGAGGCAGGCAGAGAGAGATGTGGAGGCAGGCTCCCTGCTGAGCAGAGAGCCCGATGCAGGGCTCGATCCCAGGACCCTGGGATCATGACCTGAGCCGAAGGCAGAGACTTAACCCACTGAGCCACCCAGGCGCCCCAACTTGTCAAAACTCTTAATTGCCAAGTACTTCCAATAACACTTCCTTTAGTCTAGCCATAAAGCACCATGTACTGTTTCTTTGTTGCCCCTTGTTCTCCAGCTTCTGCTTTTGCTTATTCTGTTTTCCTGATCTCCTCAAATCCAAATGCTTCCTGTCAAGGCCAGTTCAAATATACCTGCTCCATTAAAGTCTCCCGAAGCCTTCTCAATCAAGCCCATCTCTGCTGCCTCCAAATATCTAATTACTTTCCTCAAGTTCTCTCAAAACATTTTTTAGCACGTACTGCCTGGAATTATAGCTCACAGTGCCCAGTAGTCCTACTTTCCCCCAGAAGGGGCAGGTAGAACCTGTGTCCAGTTAATCTTCGTACTTGCCTTAGGGCCTTGCATGATCAAGTTTTGTTGCAAATATAGTAATGGACATTTGTGGAAAGCTGTAGAATTTCCAAGTAGGATTCACATTCATCAGTTCAGTTAATTCTTACAAGTGAAAGTACAAAGAACAAGTGTTCTCTTTATTATAAATGAGGAGAAGGGAAATAGAACGAATTTTTAGTCAGAATTAACTTCCATTTATTTATCAAATTATGATTTGTGTCATTCTTAATGGCTGCCTCTTTCACCATATTGTAAGCTCCATAAGAGCAGGAACCATGTCTATATTTCTAGTGCCTTGCACATTGACAGACATAATATAAGAATTTATTAAACATTGCTGAATGAAGGAAGGAGTGAATACCATGAAATAAATAGTAGGCTGAATGTTCTATGTACACTATTTTATTCTCACAGCAGGTATCATCTCCATTTCACAGGCAAGGAAATCTAGTCTCTGGGGCACAGAGTGCTTACACACGCAGCTGAAATGGAAACCTAGTTTTCGTGATCATAAATATGATGTATTTTCCTTCATACCATCAGCCTTCTATGAAGTGCCTTTAAGTAGTCTTTCTTTAGTTATTTTTTTACATTTAATTGCTCTGTAATTCTAGAAGAAGAAAGACATTTTCAAGGGTTACCTTAACTCTTAAATATTTATCTCTGTTAATTATAGAAATCAGAGTTATAAAATAGTGGGTAAGTTTATTAGTCACAATTACAGAGTCCAGTGTTATTCTTATATGAAGGTAGATGGGGTGTACTCTTGGAAGGGAGGAAATGATTTTCTAAGGATTTCTCTACCTCTACTGTAGTTCTCTGCTTTTTTTGAAATAAAAAAATTGTTTTGATCTAAAAGTAAAAAATAAGTTCCCATCACAATTTACTTTGTCCTCAGTGATCCAGATGAATATTCTTAGTTACATTTTAATTACCATCTTTGAAAAGAGAAAATGAATCTATATTGAGCAATCTCCTCATGCCAGGACTTCTCAGGTGAATATTCACCTTCATCAGGTGAATAGCCTGATGAGGCGGACATTATTATTACCTCTATTTTACAAAGGAAAATGTTAGTGCCTTGTATGTGCTATGATGAGTGCTGTGAATTGTGTAAGACTGATGATTCACAGACTTGTACCCCTGAAACAAATAATACATTATATGTTAATTTAAAAAAAGAATGGTTTATTTTTATATCTTTTGAATTTCAAAAGAAAAATCTATGATTGAATTGTCCAAATCTCCTTTTTCTTTATGTGAAATTTGGGGAAAGATTTTCTTCTAATTTAACAACATTCCTCAGGCCTAAAGTCAAAAGGGAGTCTTTCAACTTTGTAATTTTCTGAGTCTTCTTTATAGTGTTTCCATACTGTGGTTAGCAGTCAAGTCATTGTGCTTGAAATGGTGTATTTGGTTAACGTGTGTATGCAAAAATGAGAATTAAATAATGCTTATTATTATTATTATTTTAAATGTTTGTTTTCTTTTTATAGCAAGATCAATATATATCTTTGATTTCTCTTTCTCAACATACATTTAGAAAGCCAAGTCTGAAACTTCTTTATTTGAAAGGTAGCATGTTTCAACATGATTTCTAAGAAGGAGTCCAGTTTATTAATATTTTATAAATCTGTGTTAATCTATCTTTACTAATCATCATCTAATTTGCATTTTTAATATCTACTGTGCCTTTAGTGACAATGTGTTTTTCTTTATATCCGTGTAGACCTCAACTACCAAACTACTGGTATGCAGTTAGTCATTCGCAAAGTGCATTGGATCAAAACAAAAGACCTTAAGGCCAAAGTTTTGTGCTCTACTACCATTCCCATGAGCCCTGCTTGTTACCCACAGCCTGTTCCTATCACTGTGATATGGATCTTTTAAAAACATACCAGATTAGCAACATCTAAAAATCCCTGGATGGAACCATTACTCTCAAAGTGATCCAAAACTGACATCACACAGAATCTTTTGTAAAAATTTCTGTTCTCATGGCTACTTGAGGTGCAAAATATTTATGTGAACCCAAACTTTGCAAAAGAAAACAACTATTGGAAAGATATCTCATGTCTTCTTCCTACCATTTTCATGGTCTCACTTCAAATTTGTTGCCAGGCAGTTTTACAGCCAAGGCCCCCTTGAAAGAGACATCTGTGAAGGGAGTTAGGAACATTGAAATGCAAACTGTAAAATAAATTAATCAATAAAAATACACCTTCTAAATAGAGTTTTCTAAGTAATTGCACCAAACGATTAATTAATTATTAATTATTTTAAATTTACTTAGTTAACATACAGTGCAATATTGGATTCTGGAGTAGAGTTCAGTGATTCATCACTTATATACAACACCCAGTGCTCATCACAAGTGCCCTCTTTAATACCCATCATCCATCTAGCTCATCTCCATTGCCTCCCTCCACTAACTGTCAGTTTGTTCTCTATCATTAAGAGTCTCTTAGTGTAGCGGCGCCTAGATAGCACGGTTGGTTAAGCTTCTGACTTTTGGTATTGGCTAAAAATAATTTTTTTTTGTCCAAATCGAAATTTTTGAAAAATCATGTTGATATCTCAGGTTCTTCTGTAAAGATTTTGTGAGCTATTTAAAATATCTGCCATCTCTGGGGCACCTGGGTGGCTCAGTGGGTTAAAGCCTCTGCCTTTGGCTCAGGTCATGATCTCAGGGTCTTGGCATTGAGCCCCACATCTGGCTCTCTGCTCAGCGGGGAGGCTGCTTCCTCCTCTCTCTCTCTCTCTGCCTGCCTCTCTGCCTACTTGTGATCGCTGTCAAATATATAAATAAAAAATCTTAAAAAAAATCTGCCATCTCTCATTTGATACTTATTAAATCCACTTCTTCATCATTGCTAACTTTCTAACTTATCTTCTTAATATTTTTAATATTTTCCTAAAATCTTAGACTTTCTTCTCAAAACTTCTAGAAGAATTCCCGATTATAGAGGCCACATATCCATGAATAAATATATATCTTCTGTTTCAGAACAAATGGCAAGATTTCATTTTTGATGGGGGGGTAATATTCCGTTATATATATATACACACACACACATATATATAAAATTTAAATAGAAATATAAATAAAATCTTTAAAAACAAATAAATACATAAAAAGATGAATAGTGGGATCAATAAACAAAATGGTTTGGAGAATCATTGACCTTTGGATGGAAGCAAAGATGTGAGTCAGATTTAGAAATCACTGCCATATGGAAGTTTACACTGCTGGAGTTTGGCCTCTGGGTCAATAACTTAAAATTCTATGGGAAATGGAATAAAAGGAATTATATACTCCATAGTATAAAAGGGTCCCATTTACAAAATTGAGATGGGCTTTGTCATTTTTATAAAACCTAAAATAATTAAAGAAAGGAATAGGGGTATGACAAAGACTGATGCTTGTTCTTTTAATATTTACTCCCCTCTTTTTTAGTAATAAGAGATACATATTTTAGCCTAGATTATAGTAAAAAAAAAAAAATGCACATGTTCACTCTCCCTTTCAGCTAGGACTGACTACATCATCAATTTGGGGCCATATGACATAAATGGAAGCATTGTGTGACACTTCAGATGTTCTCCTTAATTAAAAAGCCCTCCTTTGCCTTTCCTCCATCCTGCTGCTACAATGGTTGGAGCTCTAGCAGCCATGTTGAACCCCAAGAACAAGGACCACCTCTTAATCATGTTGAAGCAGAACTTTTGAGAAAGATTGGTTCCTTGATGATTGTGAGGTTGTCATCATTCCTGGACTTACTCTCTCTGAAATTATTTCACATGAAGGAATGATACTTCTATCTTTTTTGAGTAACTTTTTTGTGTGGGGGGAGGAAGGGGGGAAAAGTGGTCTGTTTTATTCACAGATGAACCTAATCCTAACTGATATGTTTTACTTTCCCATCCCCAGTACTTTGCTGGAATGTGTGTTGGATCTGGGAGAGAGCTGGAGGTGAGTGGGGCAGTAATCAGGACAGCCCATAGTCAGAAGGATTGGCATTCCTTTGAGCTACAATCTGTAGTCATAATGCTCCAGAGAAAAGGTGGACAAGAAGTAGTTTACCTAGAAACTGAAGCAATTTCTGGATTACCTGCTGTGTTGGCCCCTATTACCCTATTAAATAAAAGACATGTTCAAGTGTATCTGTGTAATTTTTCCTTTTTTTTTTTAATTCCAAGGGTGTGTGTGTTGTAATTTTTAGTACATTAAAATTCTGATGTTCTCATGAAGTTTAAATAAAATGTCAGTTTTAATAATTTTCATTTAAGTGATTTACCCACAGTAAATCCTAGAATCTGAGTTCCTGGGTTCACTTTTAACTAAATGCTGACCAGCTCTTTATTTCTGAAGGCAAATTCACCAGAAATGTGGAGTCCCAGAAAGAAAAATACTCACACACTTGTAGCTCAAATTTCTTATTTGGGAGAAAAAGTATAACCAGTATGGTCATACTTCCTATGTGGCTTCATAACTGTTGGGAAAAAAATTATTTGATGTGGACACAAAATTATCTTCCAACTGAGAGATGGACTCCATTTGCTTCATTGAAAGTTAACTAATAATGTAAGGATAGTGGGGGGGCACTTTTGTTCACTCTTTCTTCTTTCTAGAAATTGAGTAGATAGTCAAATCATTAAGATTATGCTAAAATGAAATTAACTAGCAAATTAACATTTGTCCTGATATCAATTATTCTTGCAAGCAAACTGCAAGGTGTTGTGCTTTTATATATTTTAAGCAAAAGATTCAAAACAACACCAAACATTTTTGGACAACTTTAAAAAATAGTTCAGAAAGCAGTGTTTTCTAATTTTGTAGGTGTGTAGAGAAAGAATAGTATCTGATAAGATGAAATCATTTTCAGCAACAAAATCACTTATTAATGGAAGCATCATTTTCATAAAGCATTTTTCAGAGTATGGGGTTCTTTTGAAAAGCAATTATCGTCTCACCCATTGTTAAAATACTTTCTTTACCTTGAAAGAAGACGTTGAGTTTACATTTATAAATATCTATAATATAGCATACTGTCATATCTCCTTAAATCATCCTTTTAATATAATTTCATGGTTGACAAGTTTATACTATGTTGAAAACAAGAAGACAGACCCCAAAAGGAGTTGCTTATCCTTATCCCCACATCAGTACACTGAGACTTAATTCCAGTTTCAGCTCTCCCAGAACGGAATCTAAACCAGTGGATCAGGAATCTCTTCATTAGCCGTAGTTAGGTCATCTGCCTGATAGACCCCCACCATGCAGGGAAAATAACTGCAATAACCAACCCTCTTTTTGCCAGTACAACTTCCTAGTTCCTGTTCTGTTCTCCCTATAAAAGTCTTCCATTTTGTACTGCCCTTCAGAGCTCCTTTCTGTCTGCTAGACTGGATGCTGCCAGATTCAAATCAAGTTCTGTTCAAATAAACTAAAGATTTTTAATATGCCTTCAGTTTATCTTCTAACAACTAAAAATAAGAAGAGTGTCAGTTTTGACGTGTTTGTTTTTATACTGTTAGTATTATCTTTAAGATGTGGAGTATTGTGTAGATTCGGGGATTTGGGGGTTTTTTGCAGAAATCTTTTTTATGCTACTTATTCATTTTGTGAGGTTTGTCTAGGTTAAACTGAACACAATATATTTTTATAATATATTAAAAATTACAAATAGAAGTTCTAATATTTTCTTCCCACACTTCAGTGGACTGTCCTGCATAGCCTGTGGTATATCCATCAATTTTGGATACTCTCAGGGAACTGAAAATCAACCCTACCTTATAGAGTCCATTCATTTCACAACTAACGGCAACATCATAATGGGAGTGTCCCCAACCCCTTTCTAAGTGTCCTTACACAACTAATATGATCCAGTTTCAATCCAGAGACCTGATAAAGAAGCCCATCCTTCTACCTACCAAAAATGGGAGTCAATCCAAGACCCTGGACTCTCTTTTGTTCAGTAAAGTAGTATCTTGGCCTGAGGGACACCTGGGTGGCTCAGCTGGTTAAGTGCCCAACTCTTGATTTTGACTCAGGTCATGATCTCAGGGTGGTGAGATCAAGCCTATGTAGGGCTGTGCACTGGGCATGAGCCTTCTTAAGAGTCTCTCCCTCTCCCTTTGCCCCTCCCTGGCTTGCACTCTCTTTCATTCAAGAAAAAAAAAAAAAGTATTTTGGGCTGTGAGGTACATTTCAGCCTAGCACTCCCACTTGGCTGCGCTAGCTCTGGGTAGTGAGACACTGAGAGTGAGGAGAAGCTGGCTGTGACACCTGAGCCCAGCATTCTGTTGTAGGGCTAGTTCTCAATTCCCGCATTTTTACATCAGTGATTCTCCCTTGTACAGACTCACCCCACTCTAACTGCATGTCAGACCTGGAGCACAGAGTTAGGTTTGGCTGAGCTGTCTGCTGGTACCCAGAACCCTATCCTCCTTTTCCTTCTTCTAAGCCCAGGGTGTCGGCTTCAGTAGAGTCTTAGTCTGTCCTTTTCTCCATCCCTTTACCCTTTTGAGGGCAGGCATTCACCATAATTCTAAAGAACATCCCTCACCCCAACCTCCTTCTAAATAAGGTTGGCCTCCCTGAGTTCAAAGTGCTTTTCTAGCTTCTTTTTTGCTGAAGCAGAGAAAACAAAAATTTTATCTTCATCTGTGTCTGCACTACAATATTGAATATACACTGTGTTCAAGGCGCTGTGATAAGACATTGACAGTCAAAATTTCTTTTTAATACTCACAGGAGGCTGATTATTATCTGTTTCATAGATGGAGACATTGAGGCTTAAAGAGTTTATAAAACCAGTGCAATTCAGAAAATGGGGGGTGTCTATAATGGAAACTCAGGCAATACTAACTTCAATATCCATAATATCATCATTATATTATATTACAATCACATAATTAAACTTAGGGACAACAATAGCTTTCTACCAGAATTATGTTCATGTGTACGATGAAATATTTTTCCTTGAGTAGGTCACAGTGTGGAAAGAGATAAAATGTGTTAAAATAGGAATTGGTAAAAGTTGCGGGAGAATACAGAGAGTCCCTAAATACTTAGAAGGGGATCAGAGAAAGATTCATTCAAGAGGGAACTCTTGAAATTCTTGAGTTAATCCTTGAAGAATGAGTAGATGGTAGCCAGGGAGAAAAGGCTGGTGGACATGCCTGGCAGAGAAACAAATTATGAAAAGGTGAGGAGGCTTGAGAGTGTCTTACACATTGGAGGATAGCAAATAGCTTTCCATGGTCAAAGGACAAGAAATGGAGCTTTAAATATTGAATTGAAGAGCAATAGACAAAATGACAAAAAAAAAAAAATGAGAGAGGAAAACATGGAGCACTTTGCATGATAGGCCAAGGGCTTTGGACATTTTCAGAGTGTGGCAAAAAGCCACTGAAAGTGTGAATATCACATGATCATGTTTGCACCTTAGATAACTCTAGAAATGGATTAGAGGATGGTATAAGGCTTAGAGACCCGGGTGGAAAGATTGTATAATTTTTTATGCCATTTTATTCTAGAACTCAGGGGATATCGAAGTATGGTCTGGGCCACTAGGATAGCTGCACAGACCAATGTACTCTTTTTCACATTTTCAGTTTGAGGGCTTATACCAAGATTGGTTTTCTTAAGTTCACTCCCTCACTCACTGACTCATTTCTTCATTCAGCAGAGATTAATTTGGCAAGAGTTTCTAAGAGCTGAGTTCAGAACTAGAGCAAACTTTTCCCATCAAGTTCACCCCAGGACAAACCCATATCCTTTAAGCTAAGCCAGCCTAGACAGGCTCTTCCACCTAAGCCTGAGAAAGTATGAGACCGCCTTCATGCTTCTCTCTCTCTCTCTGCCCTCCCTCTGCACTACCTGCATGCATCCATCTGGCTACCAGAATCTCAGCAGGAAGCCAGCCGCAGGAACACTGGCCCCGGACGAGTGCCTCCCTGCTACATAATCATGGGGGCTGACAGGTGCTGGGCAACACTCCTGCCAAAGCCCAGCAGAACCTTCTACAGAGGGATGTGTAGACTATTTTGAGAGAAAAGCTAAACTGGAATGGTATTGGCTAATGCATGTCAGCATCTTTTTCTTACTGGATAAATTTGAAGACAAACGAAAATTCCTAGTAGTTTCAGAGATAATATTTCAAAGAAAACCCACATGGTATCAACAAAGAGAACTATGATCATCCCAGCTCTCCAACTCAGAAAAGATGAAAATTCTGCATTCTTCAGTATCAGAATAGGAGCTGGCACATCCAAAATAGAGTTTCTTTATTTTTTATGCCATATTCTCTTCAAATCTTTGTTACTGTTTTCACTAGTCCCAGTGAACAAGTAACAAAAATTACTTGAGAATCAATGTGGGCAAAAGACTGTACAGGACACAAGAGATAAAAAAAAAACTCATATAAGAGCATTATTGTCCTTAAGTACTTTAGTCTAATTGAGGCATATAAAAGGTACATTAGGAAAAATTCATTATACAATAAAGACAGATACGCTATGGGTTAAGTACATGACTAACAATGGTTTCATAGGAAAGAGGAGATTTATCTGAGATTAAAAGGAACAGGAAGGGTTCAGATTATCACAGAGAGGAATGACCCAGGAGGAGCTCACAGAGAGACAATATGAACTCTAGTACTGAAGAGTAATTATGGCTAACATTCACATAACATTGTCAGGCATTGTTCTAGTTACTTTACACATATAAATTGATTTTATTCTTTACAATAACCTTATGATATAAGGACTAAATTACCCCCTATATTAAAGATGAGGCAATGTGCACAGAGAAACTAAGTGACTTGCCCAAAGTCACACAGCCAAGAAGTGGCAAAGCCATGCCATGATCTCAGTCAGTCAGCCCTCAGAATGTGGTCTTACCACTAACACATCCTAGATTGTGTAAACAGCAGTCAGGCTTTATCCAGGGGCAGCAGGTAAGAACAGAGGTGGGCAAGTATATCCATGTGACAGGGGGTGAAACCTGATGAGAGTGGGAGCATATTCAGAAGTGCCCCCAGAAACCTTGATTTGCTCAGTGTGGGTATCAGACTGAAAGGCATTCACTTCTGGATTTTATTTTATTTTACTTTAGTATTTTTTTTAGGGGGAGGAAGGGGCAGAGGGAGAGGGAGAGAATCCCAGGCAGACTCCCTGCTGAATGCAGAACCTGATGGGGGCTCTATCTCATGACCTTGACATCATGACCTGAGCTGAAATCGAGTCAGCCACTCAACTGACTGAGCCACACAGGCACCCCTCACTTCTGAATTTTAAAAGGCAGTGTATTTCACATTTGCAAACATATCTAATTTCAAAAGTCAAAACTCAAATGGTAAAATCTTAAATAATCTCAGACTGCAGTAATATTAGGGTTGAATGGAAAACCAGGCAAAGTAGCATATTACGTGGCTACAGAAATGAATATTAACATGGTCTTCAGATGGGAAAATGTGCAAATGTAGAAATTTTTTCCTAAAATTTGTATTTATAGGACTCATACATGTATAAACCCAAATTTTAATTACAAAACATTCATGAGTGCTCTTTATGTTCTTTATGTTTGGCCTCTGAATTTATCCTTCTCCCCGGCACCGTGTTTCTTTGACCTTCTTCCCTCTGCCACAGGTAAGAGACAGTGGGTGATGCCACCAATCATCCTGAACAGAGTCATTTCATGCTCTCTCATTAGTATTCTGCTGAAGTGGGAACCCTGGACCAGCTCACTTCCTCCCAGTGTGGTTACAGAACCTTGCTTCTGGTAAAAAGGAGAGGAGAAAAGAGGGGTATGGCAGAATAGGGAAGTTGGTTTTGTTTCAGGTTGAGGGAAAACACTAACATGACAATATTCTGGAACAAATCCGCAAGACTTTTTTCCACCCCAAAACTTGTTAGCAAAACAACGATCTCCTTTGAAGGGGTAGAGAGCCCTTAGATGAAGACACCAGCAGACAAGCTTCCTGGAAAGAAAAAAAAAAATTAGTGGACATCTGAGATACCTAAGCCTCCTCCTTCCCCTAAAGCAAATCTATGGTGTTGGGGTGAGGGACAAGAGGTGGAAGGGGTGGGGAAAGGCCAGAGACTACTGTCTCTACTCTAACTCCAGTTCTCATTCAAAGAACATCAAACAAAATCTTTATATGTCTGGAGATTCATTTTTTCCTTCTATTTTTGTTTCCCTTCCCCACCCTGAGCTGTTTAGTATTTTAGGAAAGTTTCTAATCATATGAAGTTCACTGACCCCCTTCTGACAGTTCCTATATGTCTAGATGCACTCTAGTGGTCCTGGTTCTCCCAGACTTCAGCCTCACTCCTTCCGGATAATGTGCAAAGGGGGCTTGTGCCAGGAGCACAAGAAAACATCTCTTTTTCTCTTATAGTTTGGACCAGGCTTCCCTAGAAAGCCCCCACACTGCCAAGGAGCCCAGAAGAGGCATCACCAAGGGCAGGGTGGGTCAGGAGATACAAGTAATCTTCCAAACTGCCTAAAAGAGACCATTCTCTGTAGCCTCCTCTCCGTGGCCTAGGACCAAAGCAGGATTGTGGAGAGTGCCCCCTTCCAACCTCTACTGTCTCTGAGTAGGTGATGTTAATTTAAGGCACTCAGACTGTAGTTTCCATTTATAATTGTTCAGAGTTCTTTGGAAATAAGAAAAACAAAATTGTTCAGCTTTCTCTAGAAATAAAGACAATACTAGATACTTATTGCTTAAAATAAATATTGTTGATGAATGAATGAAAGTAATCTTTGCTAGCATGCCAAATAGAAATGGAGAAACAGTGATACTCCAGAGAAGCAAAGGTTGCCCCTGGGTCTAACCTTAACCCTGACCTTGACCCTAGAGATTGAAGGAAGGGAGAAAAATGGAGAGGGGGTGGAAGAGCTGGGCCCAGCATAATCTGCCACTTGGAAACTCTGGGGAGCCTGATGGTGCATCTCAGCCAGGGCTAGACACAGGGAGTGAGGGCCCTCTGCTTCCTGGGAGGCCACAGGGTTCAGCCTGGACTGGGGGAAGAAGCAGAATGGAAGTCATGGCAAAAAGTTTTCAATAGCCAGGGACAGTGACAAGCTGGTCTTGGATGCTCAGACAGAACATCTAGAACAACAGTTTAGTAAATCCTAAATGAGACAACACTGATCCATATATAGTTTATACCTTTAGGTGTCCTTATGATTTTCTAGAAAAAAATTACCACATATTTTAATTGCCTTTGTTATTTTTCAGTTTTTTTTCAATGCTCCTTGTTAAATTCTTATCTGAATTTCTTCTCCTTTAGCCACCTTGTAACCGAATCTTCATTTTGAGATAACTGTCTTTTTCTTCCATTTCATTTCTAATTCAGTCAATACCCATTTCATTTCCTCTGAACTGGCTTTTTCCCCCCCTTCTTTTTGGTTCATTTTTGCTTTGAATTGTTAAAATTTTGATTCATCCCAAATACTGGTAAGCAAGCTTGAAGGTGGTAGGGAAGGTGGGGAGTGGCAAATCTTGTGGGTATCTCTGGAAGCCAGAGCCATGCAGAGAAAGCAGCATCTGCAAAGGCACTGAGGCAGGTACAAATGGGGCTTATCTGAAGAAAAGCAAGGAAGCCCAATGGCTGGAGCAGAGGAGCAACAGGATTCTTCTTACCACATGTGAGGCTGTTTTGAGGGCTTTTAAAATATTAACTTCTTTTGTCCTCAGAAGAATCGAGCGAGCAAGATAAGATGACCAGCTTCATTTTACAGATGAGGAAGTGAGACACAGACCAGTTAAGTTATTCACCCAAAGACACACAGAGAACAGAGTCAGGACTTGAATTTGTGTAATCTGTGGGGAGAAGAAGAAGAGAGGAGAAAGAGGAAGAGGAGGGAGCTAAGGAAATCCGTGCCCTGCTATACAGAGTCTTGTAGGGCATTTCTAGGGCTGGGGGTTTTGCTCTGAAAGAGATGGGACATAATGGGCAGATTCAGTCAATGGAGTGGCATGATGGGATTTACACTGTAGAAGGCACCCTCTAGCTACCAGGTTTAAAAGAGACTGTAAACAGGGAAACCTGTTAGGAAACTGTTAAAATGATATGGTGAGATTTCCAGGTGTGTGTGAATATCGATTCATGAATTCTGATTATTATGTAAAAATAACCCCCAACTCCCTTTCTCACACGTTGGCAACCAGTTCAGGCCTGTGTGAAACATTGTGATTACTAATCAGAAGATAGATCTACAGATCCTTCTGTCCTGCACACACATCTCTCTGCTCTTACAGGAGAAGACATCGAGCCCTGCCTCTCTCCTTCTCTCAAGCCATAACTGTTCTATCCATTTGAAAATGGATGTGCCCTGAATGAATCAGCTTAGTCATCCCTAGAGTGAGGGGGCGACACAGCAAAGAAGAGGCATAGCATGACTGTCCCATTGGGGATTTCACTTCCTTTCACAGAGTTTATTCTGCTCCCACACCTCAGTCTGTGCACACTGTTGGAGGGAGGCTCCATCTGCTTTCTATCCCTCCCCCTGACCCCTTACTCTCCCACACGCAATCACAGAGAGTGGGTGGCAGGGTAATCCAGATCAGTGGGGAGGCTGAGATCATGGTCCTTCCGTTTTTCCCACCCTCGGAGACCTGAGATCCTGAGTTATAAAAGCTGTCTCAGTCAATGTTGCCTTCACACTGCCAGCTGTTTTGCAAGCCCAAGTGGGACAGCTATACAAAGCTCCTGGAGAGGGGAGAACTACGCAGGCCTTTTTATTTCCTCCCTAACAGAACCAAGCCTTTTTATCTCCTTCCCAACAAGTCCACTAGCCAACAGGAGATATCTGGTATCAGTCTCAGAAAATCTCAGTGAGATTCCTGAGGGTTGTACTGAGTTTGGGCTTTTGCTCCGGTACCCAAGGGCTGAGATTCTATCTGGGAGGAAGGTCCTTGCCTGTGCTCCAGGCATTTCTTTTAGACACACTCACAACAGCAACACATAGGTCAGCCTTGGGAAGTCGGCCAAGAGCTTCGATCAGGATATGGAGACAACTTTGTCTTCTTAGCAACTGACAG
Organism: Enhydra lutris kenyoni; assembly: GCF_002288905.1. Lineage (NCBI taxonomy): Eukaryota > Metazoa > Chordata > Mammalia > Carnivora > Mustelidae > Enhydra > Enhydra lutris. The sequence goes on along the minus strand of NW_019154086.1, from coordinate 55,208,062 downwards.
AGAATGACTTTGATAGGCTTGGGGGGGAGGGTAGAACCTGGGGACTAGGTTTTAAGTGGAGAAGGGAAGTAAAACGGAAGCTGGGACCAAGCACTGCAGGGCAGATAGAAGGCGGGGTGGGGTGGGAGACTGGCCAGGGAAGGAAGAAGAGAGACTCAGAAGTTGGATAGTTGCATGATGTGAAGGAATTAAATAAATGCTGTGCTGTGGGAGGTGTCACTCTTTCCCATGAATCCCCAGATCTTCATGACAACTAAAAACATTCTCGCTTTTCTCAGTGTGGTTGCATTTCTTCTGAAAGCTCAAGGTTGGCCTAGGGCAGAAACCATCAACGGGCACAAATGAGGGAAGGAATCAAGGTGTAGGCTAAACCCTGTGAGCTAGGAGGTCCTGTAACATGCACAGGGCCAGGGGGACCCTTGCAGGACAGGCATACAGCCAGATCTGGATGACTGGGGCCACTCTGGACCTCATGCAGCCCTCCTCCTTGGCTCCCTGGAAGTCTCCCTTCTTGTCCTGATATTTCTATTTCCAGCCAGTTAGCTCAATTCACAACCATTTGAGAGTTTTGTCTGAGAGGTTATACAGTGCAGTGGTCAAGAGTAAACATACTAGGGCCAGTCTGGATTTAAATCCTGGTTTTAGCAGTGACCCCTCGATTAAGGCTACCCGTGCCTCAGTTTCCCAAACTATAAAATGTTATAGTGGGTTGTCTAGCTCACAGGGATGTTGTGAGTATTAAACAAATGAATACACGTAAAGTACTTAAAATTATGCATACTTCATAGGAAGCTTTCACCAAGTATACCTTGGATTAAGGATATTTAGCCACAATACTAAAACTTTCATATTTTTGATCACTGAATTTCTTTTTTAAATTTCAGTTTATAGTCAGAATTCTGTATTTTTAAAAAAAAACCTGTTTTCCGAGGTATAATTGACATACAATAAACCACATATTTAAAGTAAGCAATTTGATACATTTTGAGAATATATGTGGTATATACCCATAAGACTACCATCGAAATTGAGGAAATGAATATATACATCATCCCCAAAAATTTCCTTGTGGTCCTTGGTAGTCTCTCCTTCCCAGTCCTCCCCTTCCCCACCACTTCCAGTTACCAGCAAACTACTGATTTGGTATCACTGCAGACTAGTTTGCATTTTCTAGAGTATTATATGAAAAGAATTATACTATATGTACTCTTTTTTGGTGTCTTCTTTCACTCAGAATGATTGTTTTGATGTCTGCCCATGTGGCTGCATGTATCAATATTTAATTCCTTCCTATTGCTGAGTAAGCAGCACTCCATTGTGTGGAAGTACCATCCATGGTTTATCTATTCCCCTGTGGATAGATATTTGGATTGTGTCTATGTTTGGACTACTACTAATCTACCTACTCTGAGTATGTGTGTATAAATTTTGGTGTGGACATAGGTTTTTGTTCCATTCATGTAAATACGTAAGAGACAAATGGCTAGATCATAGAGCATATTTTTAACTTTTTTTTTTTAAAAAGATTTCATTTATTTATTTGACAGACAGAGATCACAAGTAGGCAGAGAGGCAGGCAGAGAGCGAGGACGAAGCAGGCTCCCTGCTGAGCAGAAAGCCCGATGCAGGGCTCGATCCCAGGACCCCGGGATCGTGACCCAAGCCGAAGGCAGAGGCTTTAACCCACTGAGCCACCAGGCGCCTCTATTTTTAACTTTTTAAGAAACTGCCAAACTCTTTTCTAAAGTAGTTATGTCATTTTTACATTCCCACCAGTGGTTCTTATACATCCTCATCAATACTTGATATAGTCAGCCTTTTTAATTTTAGCCATTCTAATAGGTACATAGCGTTATTTCATTACGATTTTATTTGCATTTTCCTAATAACTAAAAACATTGAGTTAATCTTGCCATTTACTTACTTGTCATCTATATTCTTTGCTAAAGTGAAGTGTCTATTCAAGTATTTTGCCAATTTTTAAAAAATGGGATAGTTGGCTGTCATATTATTGGCTTGAGAATTCTTTATATATTCCAGATGCAAGTTTGTTGTTGTTTTTCTTTTTTCAGATACGTGCTTTGCAAATATTTTATCTAAGCCTGTGGCTTGACCTGAAAACTTGCAAAGAATAGTGTTTTGCAAAGAACAAAAATTTTAAATTTTTATTAATTCCAATAATTTTTTTTCTTTTATGGTATAAATTTTTTTATGTAAAAATTTTTTTTCTTTTCTTATATATTTTTTTCTTTTATGGTGTTGGATAAAATAAATTTTTGTCTAATCCAAGTTAGCAAGGATTTTCTTCTATGTTTTATCTAGAAGTTCTATAGTCTTGGTTTTACATTTGGGTCTATGATCCATCTTCAGTTAATTTTTTTTATGGTATAAGATATGGCTCAAGCTTCATTTTCTGTTTGTTTTGTTTTGTTTTGCAATTGTTACAGCATGGTTTTTCTTTTTAGTTTGTTACTACAGTTAGTTACATTGATTAATTTCCAAATATTAAGCCACTACTATACTCATGGGATAAACATAATTTGGTTATAATATATTATTTCTTTAACATATTGTTGGAATCAGATTGGTAAAGTTTTGTTTAGAATTTTTGCATATATATTCATTAGGGATATTGTTCTATGGTTTTCTTTTTTCTTTTTTTGTAATGTTTTTGTCTGGTTTTTGAATTAGGGTAATGCTGGCCTCATAGAATGAGTTAAGAAGTATTCCTTCCTCTTCTAGATTTTGCAAGAGTTTGAGAAGTTTTGGTATTAATTTTTCTTTAAATATTTGGTAGAATTCAGTTCTGAAGGCATCTAAGTCCTGAACTGTTCTTTGTTGGGAAGTTTTTAATTACTAAGTCAATCTCTTTATTTGTTATAGATTTATTCAGATTTTGTGTTTCTTCTTGAGTCAGTTCTGGTAGTTTTTTTGATCCTTTGGTTAATTATGAGTGTGTTGTCTAATTTTCACATATTTATGAATTTCCCAAATTTCTTAGTATTATTGATTTCTAATTTTATTCCATTAGAGTCAGAGACTATATTGCATATGATTTCAATCACTTTAAATTTACTGATCTAGGTACACACACTAAGCCAGGTCTAAGTTAAGATTATTGCTATAGCCTTCAGGACTTGATATCAAGTTTTTCTGTTGGCTGTTTGGAATTTCTTTTGAAGTGAAGTAGGCTTGTGCAGGCAGCATGTAGCCTATGAGGGTTGGAGCTCAGCTTTCCTATTTGGGTTTCCTTCTGGCTCAGACCACAAATTATTTTGCTGGGATACAGTTAGGAATGTCCTTTTTTCTCTGGTTGGTGGGGTTGAAGGGCATCCCCAGTCCAGACATATTGAGCACTATGTGCATATGAATGTAATATTTAAACTTACCAGGTTACTTTGTTAGACTTGTTTTATAAAATTCAAATGAGTGTTTGGATAGATGTGGTTCTATTTCTGATGGTGGGTTTTTTTTTCATTACAGGTTTCATTTCCTTATCTGGAAGCCAGCCAACATCCCCTTCACTGACTGTGTTGAAATTAAAACAATAAAACATTCCCTTCCTTAAGAAATCTTGGTGAGATTTCCCCCCAAAACAGGGCCATACTTCCTGGCTTCTGCCAACTCATGAAGCTGTTTGGGGTGTTTTTTTCCTTATTTGATGACCTTAGATACAGGAGTTCATAGAATAGTGCACTCAAATATGCTGAGGCAAGTACATTTAGGTTATTTATCTGAGGAAATAATCTAAGCCAGTGAAGTTTGACGAATAGAAGGGAAGTAAACTAGGTAAAGAGAATACATTGGTATCAAGAATAGTCTGTATGTTCTTCCTTTGGCGAGTCACATGATCTTAGTTCAAAGAAACTCTTAGAGGTTCTGTTTTTACCGCTTGGAAACAGTAAAATTAAATCCAGCTTTTAAGGGTCTTATGGTATTTGCCACAAATTTAAAAAAAATCCCAGGGGCACCTGGGTGGCTCAGTGGGTTAAGCCTCTGCCTTCCGCTCAGGTCATGATCTCAGGGTCCTGGGATCAAGCCCCACATCCGGCTCTCTGCTCAGCGGGGAGCCTGCTTCCTCTTCTCTCTCTGCCTGCTGCTCTCCCTACTTCTGATCTCTCTCTGTCAAATAAATAAGATCTTTAAAAAAAAAATAAAAATAAAAAAACAAAACAAACAAACAAAAATCCCATTTTTCTTTCAGGGTGTTTCCTTAGCAGTTGCCACCCAGCATAGTTATGATTATGTCTTATCCATAATACTTCCCTGAATTCGTGAAGCAAGAACATACATTAAATATTTCTTTAAAGTTAACTTCATGTTAAATATAAAGTGAGGGAAATTAATATCTAGATATACACTATACATCAGAGAGAGTGGTATAAAGTGGAACAGGACTTTAAAGAAACAAGAATTTCTATAACTGCATAGAGACTGTTGCTTATCACTAAATTCAACTGTTGCAAAAACAATTTAATTCAATCTAATTTTAGTTCAAACTCTGTGACCTAAAAATCAGGCTTATCCTATTTTCTTCCCAGATGCAGATACTGCTATCCTAGATTCAGTTATATAAATACAAATAAACAAATATACACATGCACTTGTGGCTCTTTCGTACATAGAACAAGAAAATTACAGGATCTATGCAATTACAGATGTCATTTAGATCCCTTAATTGTTTCTGAATAAAAAAATAAGCTGTTCTTCACAAAAATGATAAGGAAAAGAGTAATCATCTGTTGTGCCCATGGTCAAGACAGTGAAGGTTTTAAGCCCCTAAATCTTCTCTTGTCCCTGAGGAAGACATAGTGTAGGTATCCCAGCAACTAAAAGCATTAGGTAAAAAAATGACCCAAAGGGAAGTTCTGAATACTGTGAGGATACAGATGGTATCAGGAGGTAGTCCTTCTGTAACAAACAGACCCATGTACCACCCTGTCTCACACTTGTACTTCTAAAGTCAACAGTATGGCTCCTGGTGTTCATAACTGCGTAACCTACCACAGGGACTTAACAAGGGATAAAGCCAGGGTCAAATTGCTGCTATTCTCCTCTGTCTTTGCCCCAGCACCAATTTTGAGTGGGGGAAGCTGAGCTCTCACCACCATCAGCTGGTGGTGGCATCATCTCTAACCATCTCACTCACTACCCTTGAAAATCCCTTAACCTGATTTGGTCTCAGCCCTTTCATTCACAAAAAAAGATGATTGGCCCAAACTCTTAGACTCAAAGATCCTAGAACTAGAGATAATTACCGTGAATCTATGATATAAAATATTAAGTAATGAATATAAAACAGAAACTATTGAAATTGTAGGGAAAAGAGTCATAAAATGGAAGAGAAAATAAACTAATGACAAAGACTTGTTTTGTAACCTGGTTGAGTCCAGCTAGCTAACATCTCTTCCCATTTTAGCCTATTCTCGTCACTCTGTGACACTATCATCAGTTGAACTGGTCAACTCCCTTTCTTTTTTTTTTTTTTAAGATTTTATTTATTTATTAGAAAGAGAGAGAGAGAGAGAGAGAGAGAACACAAGCAGGGGGTTCAGCAGAGGGAGAGGGAGAAGCAGGTTACCAGCATAGCAGGCAGCCGGATGCCAGGTTTGATCCCAGGACCCTGGGATCATGACCTCAGCCAAAGGCAAATGCTTAACTGACTGAGCCACCCAGGCACCTCTGGTCAACTCTATTATTAGTCAGTAATTTCAGAGATTATTATTCTATTCTTATGGATCCATGGCTGTTTTTACACTGAACTTTAGTCAGAGACCAAAGAACATCTGGTGTTTCATAAAATGTCACCTTTGAATAGAGGTTTGGCAATCACGTGCTGAGTTGTGGAAAATGACATACCATCTAACCAGAGTTGATGTGTGGGTTCCTGTAACAGACCTAAAAGAAAAGTGATTTGCTCCAACCCACCCAGAGATCCCAACTGAGGGTTCTACTCTGGTGGAGTGGCTTTCTTAAGAGTGGACATATGCCATACTCCCCAGCATCATTTCTAATATAATCAGCCCACAGATACCAGCTGGCACATGCTGGCAGGCTGTCAGATCAAGGAGGGAGTAATAAGAATAAAGGGATAGAGAAGTGGACTCTAGAGCCATGGGGTATTAGTGCTGGCTGGAACAGTGTGGATTGATTTTGGTCACTGAGACAAGCATGACCACCTAAATCAAAGGGAAGAAATGACAGATACCACTTTATCTGCCTTTGAATTCTCTCTTTTTTCTGATGAAAGCATTTGGAGTATCTTAACCCTCTGAGCTAGACTGTCTGAATTCAACCCCTGACTCTGCCCTGACTCGCTGTGAAGACTCAGGCAAGTTACTGATCCTCTCTGTGCCTTAGTTGCCTCGTTTTTAAAATAGGAGTAAAAATAGGACCCACTTTATAGAGTTGCTGTGAGAATTCAAAGATATAATATAATATAGTTTTTTTAAAAAGCACTTCTACTAGGGCCTGGCCCAATTGTAAATATCAATTATTATTATGCTAACCCTTCAAAAGGAAGAATTCGTTGGTAAGATATAAAATTTCTTGGATAGATTATTTGAAAGATTGTCAGACTTTATAATTTATTTCCTTGGAGAATTTTTAATCTTTTTACCACCTGAACTTCACTGGATACAGCGACCCGCTTCTTTAGCAGGTGAAAGCAACTTAGAGTTCTGAAATTAACATTTTCCTTCTCTTATAGAGTTTTCCTGGCTCAAATAATGTTAGGGAAACTATCCCATGTTTCCCGGTGAAGACGGGCTTTATCCTGCCAACCAGACAGAGTTGTGTCTGATAGCAACTGTGTCACTGCTGAACCACTAACCAAACAAAATGTCTAGGGCTTTGGAGTTTAGACAATAGCTGAATTAGAAGGGCAGTGTCCCAGAAGAGACCATGCTTATTTTTGCAGATCGGGACAATAAAATGGCTGTGTCTTTGAAACCAATTGCCTAGGTCCTTGCTTTACTGTGAAACAGCGTTCCCTTGACAGTAGAGAATTCCCCACACAGGTGAAGGTAGGTTTCCTGTATAGTGTGGATGACTGTGATTGCAGCCCTCCAAAACCCCTGTGGGAAGTCAGTGGGAACTGACTCCACCATGCTAGGGAAAACATGCTGGACCAGGGATGGCGATGCTGTTTTGATTGGCAATTCCACCAAACAAGGAGATTATCACAAACTCAGATGGGTGGAGAGTTTCCCAGAAATGCTGAGTAATGGCCAGGGGATATGCTATGATCTGAGATAAATCTCTTGCCAAATATAAGGTCCCGCAAAGTCTGGTTGGTTTTAAATAAAAGGATCCAAGGGACAGCCCTGGGGTTCAAATGGTGATGGAAGACTCACTGGTCATCAAAGCATTCTAAACACTTTTCAAAATCCCCTTCTCTTAGGTTGCTTACTAGCTCCAGAGGGGAAGAAAGACATAAAAATATTCTCATTAAGATGTTCAGCCTTGCGTGTGAGCCTTCATCATACCCCAGAGCTATGCAATCTTTGGAAAAGAACTAAAAATGAAGGTAATTTGTCACCTCCTACACTAAATCCCAAAGCCAGGATTTCAAGTTATGTGCAATCAATCACATTATCATCATCTATGTCACCACCTTTTCCTCACTCACGTTACCCTGCGACACTTCCCTGAATACATGGTCCAATTCTACAAACATATTTGTGGCCATGTGCAAGGATCTGTGAGTCCAAACTAGCAGAGTGCAGCATGGAAATTAAGGGCAGTGGGGAAGGAGTTAGAGCTTGGATAAAATCCTAGCTTCATCCATTACTGGCTTTATGAACCTAAGCAATTTACTCACCCCCTGATGGCCCAACTTAAAAAAACAGAACTGACAAGTTTTCTCCTTACAATGCTTCTGTTGGTGTTTTGTAAGATGAAGGTCTTTGCACAGTGCTTGGCATGGATCATTAACATCAGGAGATGTTAACCTGCGTGTGGCCTTACTGGAACCCAAGAGCAGGATCCTTAAAGCTCAGTTGGTGTCTACCTCATGGACCACAGAAGTCTTAGCTCTTGGCACAGGGTAGATAATAAATATCTGTTGAATGAATAAAGCTATGAGTGTTTCCCCGCTTTGTCCACTCACCAATCCCTGATCCTCAAACCCTGACTCTCACAACACAAGGGAACTTCAAGAGCCAGAGGAAAGAATATTAAGAGTAGGTGAAGTTGGCTGCAGTATCAGGCCTTCAGGGCTGGTCAAGACAAGTGCTGGACATTAAGAGCTCAACTGGAAAATAAGAGCCAAGAGTAGCTAGACGTCTAGGAAGGTCACAACCAGGAACCAGGATGGGCACGAGACAGGTGAAGGGCCAAGTCCAGGACATGCGAATTCTGTGTGCTTCCTTCTCTGAGGACCAGCTGTGTGAGGGTTCCACTAAGCTGAACTCACTAAAGTTGAAACATAAAGCCTTCTCTCAAGTTTTGCCTGGAACTCTCTTGTGACTCATTCCAGGTAGGATGTAAAAGACCACGCTCAACAAGCAGACACTTAGGCTTATGTGTTTATTGCCCTCACTCTTTCCCCTTGATTCCTTTCTCCCTCTCCCTCCGGAGTTTTCTTTGCTCACAGGCATGATGGGAACAGAAAGGACGGAGAAGCCCGGTTTCTTTACACTTTGGGACTTGAGGGGGCAACCTGCTTTATAAGCACTGATAAAACCCAGAGTCTTTTCTTCTAATTTCTGTGAAAATTTACTACAAATTAAACAGATTTGGGTTTGTTTCAGGTAAGTGAAATAAATGGTCTGCTTCCAAACACATGGGGGCTGGCAGTATGTTGATCTCTTATCATCCTAGGTTTAAAGTTTCCTTTCTTGTAGTCAACATTTTTTGATGCACATGTCCTGACTTCTTCTTACCAGAAATGTTCCATCACAGGGGACATTCCTAGCCTTGGATTTCAAAGCCTTCAGCTTTGAGGAGGGAGAGGAAGTATCCTATGGAAATATGTTTTCGGTTCTGCAGGTGGTGGTTGAAGATTGCAAGATCAACCTGAAACTGGTGGTTTTTTGTTTTTGTTTTTAAGAACCCAAATTGCTTATTGGTATTGGCAAGAAGCCTAGTACAAAAGAGGGAAGAATTTGTTGCTGGCAGCTTTCAAATCCAGGAGACCCAACATTTGCTTTGTGAATACATGTCTGCAGGGCTTTGTAGGCTCCTGCCCACAGGAGGCAAGCAGTTTGCTCTTTGGCAGCAGAAACTCAGCATGCTTCAAAGGATTCCTTTTGAGCTGAGTCCTTACTCAGTGCAAGTTCTCTGACCTCTGTAGGTCTCACTAAGACATGAGCACTAAGAGCAGAAACCACATAGATGCCAGAGGGAAAAGACCTTTGGCTTTCTTTCATACCAAGTTGTTCAACTTCTGTTGTTTCTGCATTGTGGTTTTTCTGCTTCCGTTTTGTGACTCTCTAATTCTGTAGCTATTTTTTCTTCAACTCTTTTAGTAAGCATTACTTATACCTTCTCTTTTCTGTTCCTTTGATTCTACTTGCTCCAGCTTTCAGGCAGCCTTAGACAGGTTTGGGGAGCCTGACACCAAACCAAAACTAAAAATGTAGGGCAGGCTGAATGAAGAGGTCACATGGGAACAGGAAGACCTGAGACACAAAGGTCTCAGAGGTGGGTTGAGCGTAAGAGGCGAGTGACTAGGCCAGACACGTAGAATGTAGGCCAGATGAGACAGCCAGCAGCAAACAGCAAAAAGAATCAAAACTGAAGACAGGGTTCAAAGTAAGAGTACAGAGAACCATGAGTCCAATTTCAGAGGTAAATTATCGAGGAAAGTCCTTTCAATGGCTAGAATAACTACCATTAAATTGAACACCTACCACATGCCAGACACTCTGCTTGATACTTTCTACACATTAAAACTCTGCAGGGTTTTGTCTTTACGATTTCTAAAGTGCAGGTGAAGAAGCCAAAGCTTGGATATGGAAGCTCCTTGACCACACTGTACTTTGGTTCTATGTCTGTGAGACTGTAAGCCACCCTCTTCTCATGGCTTTCACGCCACTGGATAAGCTTTTGATGATCGACGTCTGGCTACTCTTCTTAAAGGGAAAATGGTCCAGTGGTGGAATAAGGATGGATGCTGCTCTAGGCTTTCCCTCTGTGTTTCTGTCCCTCCATAGAAAGGACTTCCCAAGACATGAGTAGGTTAGGCCATGGAGTACTGATGTGGTTAGAGGGGCAAAGAGAGGAACAACTATCTCAATCTCAATCTCACTTCAGCCTTCAGCCTTCAGGGTCAAATAGTCTTTCTATTCCTTCAGGAAGGTAATGCAGGAAGTGTGCACTGCAGCAAATCACCTGGTCTTTCACTGGAGATTTAGCACTTAGTATTTGCCTGAACTTAGACACGTTTCTTAACAGTTCTGTGCCTGTTTCCCTCTACATGAAATGCCAGTAATAATATCCAATTTATTGGCTGATTGATGTTTTAAACATTAAATGAGACAATCCAAGCGAAATGCTGGTTCAGTTCCTGACAGCCACTAAATGTTCATTCTTGTTATCACTATTAGGAAGAGTCTCCATGTCTATATTAAAACCACATAACCTAGGAATACAACTTAAAACAAAACTAGTCTCTCCAACATTCAGGCTTACAAGCTCATCCAAAGCAAGATTTCCTGGTGAAATGAACTATTGGCCCTTCTCTTTGGGATTCTCTTTTTTAAAATGCCATTACCTTTCTCTTGGAATAGAGTGGTGGTTCTCATGGTGCAGGATCAAAGCCAATGATATTCAAGGATGTCTGGAGACACTTCTAGTTGTCAGCTGGAACAGGGCCTTCCTACTGGCATCTAGTGAACAGAGGTCGGGGACACTTCTAAAATCCTACAATGTATGGAATTATATGACCTGAAATGTTAGTGATAAGGTGAAAAACCCCAAGGTAGAAAAAGGGGTGTTTACCCAGAGGGAAAAATGTAAAAGACACCTAGATGCTATATGCAAATGCTTTTCTTTTCTTTATAGAGGTTTGTTTATTTTACAGATGTGATGGCCTCTCAAAATTCTGAAATAGTACTGAATATATTTTTAAGATCTTACATTTTTCTAAAATTTTTTGTTTTCTCAGTGTTTGGTTTTTCTGTTTTTAATGTCCCTCATGCTGTTGGTTTTTCAAGTGCTGGATGATTCTAGGTTGTCTATTTATATTTATAAACAAGGGTCTACATCAGCAGTCTCAACCCTGGGAGCACATTAGACTTGCGGACCCCAGTTTCCAGGGGTGGAACCTCAGCACCTGTTACATTCTTGTCTGCCCTACAGACAATTGTAGACAAATGACCATAGTCTTGATTTCTACTTGTGTTGAATGGGGCTAGCTAATTTTAGAGACCCTGCTCAGACTAGAGCAGGCTCACACTGGGAAGTAGTTAACATCTTCTCTCTGTTTTTCTTGCAGTGATGTTAAGAGGTGCCTCTTCAATTCTCTCAGAAAGGTCAAGGTACAGCAGGAGAACGTAGGTCAGTGGCCTCAGGACCAATCTATGGAAAGATGGATCTTGCACAAGAGGCAGCAATAAAGTCAAGGTAAATATAGTTTTAATTATGTATACAGATTGTTCTATGAGGGACTCTAGGTTATTCAGAATAGCAGTGACAGAACATATATCCGACACAAGTAGCTCTTCAATGAGGATGTGGAGGAACAAATTAACAGTTTAGTCCAGGTAATAATTTTGCTTTTGTTATGTTTTGTGGATACATGGATCCCTTAAAAAATATTCTTCTCCATGGACTAATATTCATTCATATTAGCTGAACAGCTGCTATGTCTTAGGAGTAATCTGAACACTGAGGATACAATGAACAAGTCAAAACAATTCCCAGTCTCATAGAACTTGTATTCTAGAGCTGCACTGTTCAATACAGTAGCAAAAGTCAATTTAAATTAATTAAAATTAAATCAAATCTAAACCTCAGTTTCTCAGTCATACTAGCCATATTTTGAATCTCCAGTAGCTACATGTAGCTGATGGCTACCATACTAGACCATGCATAGAACATTTCCATCATTGCAGAAAGTTCTATTGGACAATGTTATCTCGAGAGGGCTTACAGTGTAGAGAAATCTTCACTTTAGGCTCCCACTTTGGCTATTATCAAACTTTTGAGGAGTCCTTTGTAAGAACGGGTCAAAAGACAAATAGGTTTTCATGGATATAGTGGTTAACCAATTAGGTAGGCACTCTTCTAAGTGTTTTCAAATACAAACTCATTCAGTTCACACCAAAGCCTAATGAAGTATACTATTATAATTTTTATTTAATAGTAAGAGAAATTAAGTCAAGGAGAGATTAAACAATTTGATTTTAGTTTTTATTAGTTTATATTAAGGATATAATATATATTTGTTATATATAATAATAAATCATCTAGTGATTTTAGTTTATATTAGTTGAAAATTTCTAACAGCTTTACAGCCTCTATATCTCTGTGATATAACATGATAAAAGCTTTATTCCTTTCTCAAGTCACGAGCCAACCAACTGTTCAGTGAAGGCCAGTGTCCTTCTCTCTGGAGGCTTGGGCAACTTTTAGGTTCTCTGAATCCTTTGGTGGGTCTTCTGAATCTAGGCAGGAGACAGAGTAAGAAAAAGCTTAAAACAGGGTTTCGTTTCGTACCTTGGACATTACTGACATGGATGATTCTTTGCTGTTTTGTGCATGGTAAGGTATTTAGCAGTATTTCTGGTTCCACCCGCTAGACGCCAGTAGCATTCTCCCAGTTGCCATACCCAAAATGTTTTCAGACATTACCAAAAATTCTGGAGGTAAGAATCACAACCTCCCCAATGGAGAACACTGGTTTAAAGGATCATTCCAGAGGTTTGAGGCCAGGCTAGAGGTGGCCATGTTCCTTTCACCCAGATTCTCTTGACCAGAACTCAACATATGGCCCTACCTAGGGTAGGCTAAAAAACGTGATTCAGTGATGTGCCCAGGAAAAAGAGAAGATCTGGAAAGACCAGATGAACAATGTGGAATCTGCTTAAGGACTATAGATCTTAGAAAATATACCAAAAGCTTCAGAGAAACTTGCAGAAATTTGCAGAGCATTCTAGACAGTATTGGAGATAAAACTATACCATCAAAAAAAAAAAACAACTATACCATCAATATAATTTTTTCATGGTTAATCTCTTCACCCTAGATAGGATTCCCAGAAAAAAAAATGCAATAAAACACTAGATGATTTATTATTAAATATTATTATAATATTTATAATATTATAATAATATTCATTTATATATAAATTAATAAATTATTAATAATTATTATTTATAAAAATAAATATTATTTATTTAATAATACTAAAATCAAATAAGATTTAAATAATTTAATTTTATTTTAATATAATTATAAACAATTATTATTTTGTTATTTATAAATATATTTATTTATATTTAATATTAATAATGTAATTATATTAATAATCTTGTTAATCATAAATAAATATTATAATATTTATGATATTATTATTTAATATTGTAATACAATAGTAATACAATATAATATAGTAAGAATACAATAAATACATGAATTCCCTGGATGGCTATATTCATCTGATAACACCAAAAAGTAATCAACATTTTGCAATGATCCATGAGAACACTGAGCATATGCAGGGTAAGTATGAGGCTGGGATAATTAAAATGTTCCATGAGGCTGTCCAGCCTTAATTATATTCCAAAAAGATGAACATCTGCAAATGTATGGCCAAAGTGCAGGGAAGACAAAAATGCATTTCTGTAAGATGGACAAGTAAAGAATCTGGATAAATGTCACAGATAGCAGAGCTTCATATACAAGAAGAGGTACTAGGTAGAGATTGCCATTCATTTACTACTAAAAGTTTCAAAGAATATCCTGGCTCAGTGTAAAGATCTGGTGCAAAGTTGATTAATAAATGTCATTGTCTAGCATCCCACTTAAAGCACTAGAATTTTTATATGGCAAAGCATGTTAGTTCATACCACACTGTAAAAAAAAAAAAAAATGCATACCTTTTGTAAGTATCATCTAAGTTGCTGTTGGCTCCTGTTGGTGCATTACAAATCTTTAAATATCCCTTATTTTCCCTGCTTTATGACAGCCAAATAAAGTAAAAATGCTTCTTGAGTTTTTATTACACGGTTTGAAGGAAATTATTTTTCAGCTGCCTAGTTTGGACATTTTTCTCCTCACTATGTAATCATATTGAAAAGAACTAGAAACTCTCAAGTTTCCACCAACTGGCACCAAACCAAACTCAGAAGCCAAGGTTGGCTCCCCAACCACACTTAGTTCCACCCTACCCAAACCCTGCCCTAAGTAAAAGACAGTCACATTACATATCTGTGCCAATGAAAATCAATCAAATCCAAACTAAGTCATTGGATTAAAAAAAGTATCTAATAAGTTCATATAAAATCCTATATCTTTTTTTTTTTAAAGATTTTTTTTTTCATTTATTTGACAGATCACAAGTAGGCAGAGAGGTAGGCAGAGAGAGAGAGGAGGAGGAGGAGGCAGGCTCCCTGCTGAGCAGAGAGCCTGACGTGGGACTCGATCCCAGGACCCTGAGATCATGACCTGAGCCGAAGGCAGAGGATTCAACCACTGAGCCACCCAGACGCCCCTAAAATCCTATATCTTATTAAAGTTATTGATAGCTCACATCCTACTGAAGCTAATGATTTTATTCACTTTATGAAAAGTCTCTATCTTTGAAAAAAAAAAAAACAACTGGAAGCATATGGTAAATGAAGAAAAGAGGACAAGGATGGGGAAAGAGAAGGAAAAGGAAAGGTAAGATATTCTGAGCAGTGGATAAGTCAGAGCAAGAGGAGGACTTTTTCCCACGCTTACACAAAACACCTCTTCAGTTACATTTTAGGGAATGGAAAATAAGGTCAGACAGAGTTCTAAAATCATACCAGCTGACAACCAGAAGGAATGGCTTTTCTCTTGGTGTTTTCAGTAGGAAACAAATCAGTAACCACAGCTAATAAGTAGCTGCATGCATACATACACCAACTCAACAAATACTCATTGTAAAATGCTATATGCAAAATACTCTCCTAGATTGGCAAGTGAGGGATACAACTCAACAAAACAGAAGAATAAAGAAGAGAGAGCAGGTGGAGAAAAAATACTGAAGGATTGAAATTTTCTGACTGAGTGAAGAAGTGTGGCATAGCTTTTTAAAATAAGGGAGCTGAAGAAGCAATGTTTGAAGACAAAATTAAGGGTGTTCCCTCCCTGGGCAAGATCACACTTGATCCTTTGGGTTATAATGAAATGGAAATTTCAGCATACTGAAAGAAAAACCAAAAGGTTTTACATGGCCTTTATTACCCATCCAATGTAGTGCCAAGCCCATCCCCAGCAATTACTCACGTAGCTTCCTGCCCTCTACCTGAAAGCAGGGTTCTTCCTTTCCTCCCAAGACCCAACACTGCTTCCTCAGTGAGCTGAGGCAGACTGCCAAAGAAGGTATACCATATGAAGCAGGGCGCCATCCCATGACTCCTCTCCTGTCTAATCTGGAATACTGGGAGCAGATTTATTCTCCTTCAAACATACAAAAAAGCAAGTGATCAGAGATTTTTTTTTTTAAGCCAAAAGGACATTTTAATCAGGAATCTGCTATTATTACACATTGTCTTTCCTTGGAGCAAAATGCAACCCCATTGTCAGACGACCTACAGGGTAATGGTTAAAAGAATAGATTGTGGAGTCAGTGCAGGTATGAATTCTGGTCTATGGTATGACCTTGGATGATAACGTACCTACTTCATAGAGTCATAGAGGATTAAAAGTAATGGATACGAAGATTTCGTAATACCAGGCCCACTATAAGAGGCTCCTGCTTATTAATAATATTGCTTTGGGGCGCCTGGGTGGCTCAGTGGGTTAAAGCCTCTGCCTTCGGCTCGGGTCATGATCCCAGTGTCCTGGGATCGAGCCCTGCATCGGGCTCTCTGCTCGGCAGGCAGCCTGCTTCCTCCTCTCTCTGCCTGCCTCTCTGCCTACTTGTGATCTCTGTCTGTCAAATAAATAAATAAAAAATCTTAAAAAAAATATTGCTTTAGAAAAATAGCTAATAATCATAACAATAATATCATGTTAATTCTTTATATTTCCCAGAAAAAAGAAAAAAAAAGGTGTGTCAGGGCATCACAGATCCCATAGCTGACTTCCTGGGCATCTTCCATCACAGTGAACACTGAATCAATAAAGGTCCATAGAAGCAAGGATGCAGCCCTGTTTTCCCTAGAAGTCTGGCATCTTGCCATCAGATTCTTTTTCTTTAACAAAAGTATCTTACACATCACCATCAGAGGAAGACAGTAGCACTAGGCTTGGCGTCCACTGTTTCTCTGGTTACTCCCAAGATGTTATCCCTGACTTCCATTCCCCAGCTGGGTAATAACTTCTCCCAGATTTGTGTCATAGAAAGTTGATGAGTATTCTTCCATTTACACCTTTATTCAGGTTATGGATAAAACATAAGACAAGATCTGGTCATGAATGAAAACATATACATGGATTCTCTAGAAGTGTTATTAAGTCCTTGCTCTACAGAGAAGCGACTGGTTAGTTTTATTAGCCTTCTCTCTCTATGTCTTCTCTCTTTCACCCCCACCATCCCCCTCACCCTCTATAACTTGAACTCATTAGTTCATGACACATCATACAAGTCTGTTCAAACTTTTTTATCACCATACCCCAATCACCCTACATAGGTAATTACTTTACATGTTAAATGAATGTGTGTGTGTGTGTGTGTGTTTGTAAATGCACAAGTGTTCAAATTATATTTTGAAATATAATGTTTATAAATTAATTTCAAAATGTGTATGGTTTTTCTATGTGCGTGCATTTTTAATACATAATTGATATTGTGTTATGTATCTCATCCTGTTTCTTACTGTTTTTTGTTCAGCCCCATATTTTTAGTTCTATACATGTTGCTATATCTATTTCCACTCTGCTCTGACTGTTACATAATGCGCCATGCTTTCATTTGCCACATTTTAATTACCTACTTTCTTCCAGTGCACACCCTGATTGCCTCCAATTCCCTATCACCACCAAAGCAGCTATAATAAATTTTCATGGACCTGTGTAAGACTCTGAGATGTACACCAACAACCCAAATTTCTGGGTTCTCAACAAATATATATGATCTGACTGAGAGCTGCCACTTTCTTCCCCAGCATGACTGCACCAGCTGAAGCAGTAGACTTATCATACTCCATAGCACACGTTCTGGTCAGAAGCCCCAACCCTTTATCTCTTCATAATGATGTTCATGAAATGGTATTGACCCCCTTGTGTTGAGTGTCAAGTTCTATTAGTTTGCACCCAATCTCTATGCACTGGGATCCAAAGTAAGGCAGGACCATAAATTCACTTGTTGATTTTCTTCTGTGGTATTTACACTTTATTATGGTTCCTCCAACGTCCTGTCAGCTAATCACCAAACTTTTAGAGCTTTATCTATGCTTTTTCTTTTCTCACTCTCGTTCATATTTCAGATAAAATCCCTTTGGAACAGGTTAGGAATTCTCCTGTCAAACACAGTTTTCTTTTTTATCGTGGGCTTCACTTCATCCCTTGCCAAGGCTCAGATGTTCTGGCATGAGAAGCCCTGGTCTAAAACACTTTAAAACTATTTCTGTGGCCAATGGTTCACTTCCGCCATGGCTTTTTTCTTGTCCAAATTCTCCAAATGCTTCAACTTGTATTCTGGACTATAAAATCACCAGTGATACATTCCAGATTTCTTTGGCTCCTATATAATTAGTTAGAGATCAGCAAAACAGTCAATCAGTAGTCGGTGGGTTTGAGGAGAGAGTCTATTGCTGCTACTTTTTCAGAAGACTCACTCAACCCTTCCTCTGAGTCACTTTTTCTCCACATCAACTTCTTGATGTTGGCTTCAATTGCCTTCATTTGCTTGGGATAACTTTTCCTCCTGACTTCTCTCTTGGATTACTTTCTCCATCCTGTTGAAACTGGTACGGTGTTTCCTTGTTACAACTGTCCACCTAACTCAGGAGTTTAAAAACATAGTTTGTTTCATAAGTTCACATGAGTCTTGCAATTCCAAGTTCCAATTTGTGAAGATGGCAGAAAATTAATCCAGTCACTTTCAGAAACTTCCTCTCATCCAGTTAAATTCAAAATTATTACCTCACTGACAGTCTAGTTCATATAAATGCATCTTTTTCTTCTTCTCCAAGCCAGTTTGGCATTGACTACCCTGGGGAGAACAAAGGGTAAGACTATCTCACTTTCTCAATATCTGTCCTGTACTTTCTGGTCACAGGTTCTCCATTTGAACACAGCCTGGACCCAGGATCAGGTAGGTAAAAATTGGCTGGTCTCTGACAATCATTCTCTTTCAAAGAAGATCTGTGGTTCAGTTGATTTCCGGACGCTGTAGCCACTTCTGCCTCTTACCTCAGACAGAAATCAGTGAGTATCCCTTGGTGTCTCTCTGTCCCCTTGGTTGGCCAGATGAACTCTCAGATTTAATGGATAAATTGATACTACCAGCTAACATCAAAGGCTCTCTGGAGCCACAAGGAAATTACAAAGTTCCACAATTGCCAACCTAGAAGATAAATCAGAGGTGGCAAGTTGGGGAATCTTTGCTCACTTTTGAGCCTAGCTGCCCTGTAATTCTAGGACTGTGCTCAGTAAAATTCTTTTAAGGCAATAGTATTGTTTTATCCACTGCCCTTTGTAAGGAGACCTATCTAGTAACTCTCTCAGCCCACCCCACCCCTCTTAACATTAAAATACACACACACACACACACACTTTGCATTTTAAAGCAATTTTTTCTTTTGTGCTTGTCCTTTTCTTTGTCAGCCTTCTTTTGTAGCTTGTCAGTGTTTGCTCCCAGGCCTGCGGTGGGTGGAGGTTGGAGCAGGCACTTAGAGAATTTCCTTTGAATTCAGTAATCTGCATTTTGGGTCATTATCTTTGAGGTAGCTTGTATCCAGAGCAGTCATTTCCAAATAAACCTCCTGGTGGTGGAGAATGGACATGATAGAGGCATATTCCACTACTAATTTACAGATCACCCTACTGCTACATGTCTTCTCCATAAAGCCATTTGGAAGAAAGACCTGCAAGCAATGGTTAGGACAAACTTCTCATCTATTTGCGAAATGAGCTCTTGAAAAGTTCACACTGAGTTAAATCCCCTTCGGTGAAAAACTCATATGCTCCTGAAATATGGGATTTGCTCTAGTACAAAAACTCCATCAGGTCGTAGGCAGAAGGTATTGAATTCAGAGCAGGACTATGTGGGTACCCAGTCTGGGCAAAAGCATGAAACACCAGGCCTGGTTCAGCCCTTGACAGGTTCTTGTTCAACAGGCCTTGTCGTATGACTGGTGTTTATTGATTTGAAACAGAAGTAAGGAACTTCCATTTCTATTAAGAGCCTGAAAAAACTTCCAGATTCTTCATAATGTAATCCAAGTACTTTGAATTATTCCTTTTTACAATATCTCATCTGTATCATCACACACCATTACATATAATAAAGTGTCAGCATTGAAAGAAGTATTTATGGGGTTTATTTATTATGAAATTTGATACTTCTCCTTATTAGGAAAATTTGTAAAAGACTTAGAAATGGACAGAAATTACTAGATGTCCCCTTTGGTTTTCTCTAACCATTGTAACAAATTACCAAAACCTAGTGGATTAAAACAACATAAATCTATCATCTTATACTTGGGGAAGTCTGAAATCTGAAATGGGGCAAAATCCAAGTGTCAGCAGGGTTACATTGCTTTTGGAAGACAGAGGGGAGAATCTGTTTCCTTCCTTTTTGCAGGCTCTGGTAGCTCTCTGCATTTCATGGCTGGTGCACTCTTCCTCCAACTTCAAAAGCAGCAATGCAGTATCTTCAAACCTCTGATTATGACCTACTCCTTTCACTCCCTTTTTTACCTTAAAGGACGTTGTAGTTATCTTGGGCCCACCTGGATAACTCAGGACAATTTCGTTATCCTAAAGCCATCTGAATAACAAACAGTTCCATCTGCAATCTTGACACCCCTTTTCCATGTGACATAACATATTCATAGGTTCTGGAATTAGGACGTGGACATGGGGATATGAGAACATCATTCTGCTTACTACAGTGCTGCTTTCAATGGAACACTCATTGTTATGTATGTAGTGGGACTGACTCCACGTGGATGTCCTCCTTGTCTTTGACAAGTCTCTTACAACTCTGTAAACTGAAGACTCTGAGAGCAATGAAAATAATTCTTTTCTATAGAAATAAGTCAAGCAGAGAAAGTCAATTATCACTTAACTTTCACTTACTTGTGGCGCATAAGGAATAACATGGAGGATATTAGGAGAAGGAAAGGAAAAGTGAATTGGGGGAAATCAGAGGGGGAGACAAACCATGAGAGACCCACGCTGAGAAACAAACAGGGTTTTAGAGGAGAAGGGTAGGGGGACAGATGAACCTGGTGGTGGGTATTAAGGAGGGCATGGAGTATTGCATGGAGCATTGGGTGTGGTGCATAAACAATGAATCCTGGAACACTGAAAAAATTAAATTAAATTTAAAAAAAAGAAATAAGAATAAGTTGTGTCTAACAAATGTATAATTTATTTCTGCCCTATAGAAAAGATAATTCTAAACCATATCATTTGCTCTATTAATATTAAATAGTTCTACATCAATTAGTAAATTTATTTCAGCATTGCTGATTATCTATATATGTATCTGTTCTTCAGAATCACCTTTGAATCAATTTTAAAATTGTGTTGGTGGGTGCCTGGGTGGCTCTGTGGGTTAAAGCCTCTGCCTTCGGTTCAGGTCGTGATCTCAGGGTCCTGGGATTGAGTCCTGCATCGGGCTCTCTGCTCAGCGGAGAGCCCGCTTCCTCCTCTCTCTCTCTCTCTCTGCCTGCCTCTCTGCCTATTTGTGATCTCTGTCTGTCAAATAAATAAATAAAATCTTTAAAAATAAATAAATAAAATTGTGTTGGTTCCTTCATTAATTAAATTAAATAAAATCTTAATGTATTCTTTTTAGATCTGTATGACAGTGAAGATTTTATTTTTAAAAATTAAATTTTAACACGCTTGGAATCACCCAATAGCCAAGAATTAGCCTCCTGGAATACATACCAAGAGCTGACACTCTCTAGAGCAGTATTTCCCAAAGGGCACTCCATCTAACACTAATTCTGAGGATGTTAATAAATATTCCCTGAAAGAAGGGTTTTATTTTATTTATTTTTTAAAGATTTTATTTATTTGTTTGACAGAGATCACAAGTAGGCAAAGAGGCAGGCAGAGAGAGAGGAAGGGAAGCAGGCTGCCTGCTGAGCAGAGAGCCCAATGTGGGGCTCAATCCCAGGACCCTGAGATCATGACCTGAGCCAAAGGCAGAGGCTTTAACACACTGAGCCACCCAGGCACTCCAGAAGGGTTTTATTTTAAAATAATTTGAGGAAAATCTTTTATTCATAGAACGTCTCACAGAGCTTGTGTTCCATGTAAACATTTTAGAAAATTCTATTCTTGATTATTGGATTTTTGCCACATTGTGAACCAAAACCAAACCAGTAGTCAAGACTCTTATAAAATAATAATGTTCATGCCAAAAAAAAATTAATTCTCCATATAGTTGTGGGTCCATTTTTAGGTTTTGTATTCTGTTCCATTGATCTATGTGTATGTTTTTGTGCCAGTACCATACTGTCTTAAAGACTATAGCTTTGTAATATAGTTTGAAGTCCAGAATTGTGATACCTCCAGCTTTGCTTTTCTTTTTCAAGATTTCTTTGGTTATCTGGGGTCTTTTGTGGTTCTATACAAATTTTTAGGATTGTTTGTTCTAGCTTTTGTGAAAAATGCTGGTGATATTTTGATAGGGATTGCATTCAATGTGTAGATTGCTTTGGGACCCCAATGTTTATAACAGCATTATCAACAAAGCTGAATTACAGAAAGAGCCCAAATGTACACATCAACTTATGAATGGATAAAGAAGATATGGTATATATACACAATGGAATACTACTCAGCTATCAAAAAGAATGAAATCTTGTCATTTGTTAAAAAAAAAGAAAAAAAACTTGGATGGAGCCAGAGTGTATAATGTTAAGTGAAAATAAGTCAGTCAGAGAAAGACAGATACCACATGACTTCACTCATATGTGGAATATGTATATATATATTTTTTTTTAAAATTCATTCTCTCAGTTCCTTTGTCTCAATCTACACCACTTCAAAAGACTCTTGTGTGTCTTTAACTAAAACCTGCCTGCAACCAGGAAGGTTGTAGACATATAGGTATATCTCAGAAGTGAGTCTATTTCTAATTTCTATTTTATTTTATTTAATTTTTTTAGATAGTGAAGAGGTTGAGATTGGATTTAGGACACAAAATTATTATTGTACAACAAACCATCAGTGATCCCAAATTCACATTCATTATCTAAGTTTCCACCTTCCTGGTAAGAGGGGGCCTGGTAGCTGACAGGCAGATGACTCCTTGGTGATTATGAATCAAAGAAAGATGAGGTATGCCCCCTTTGGATCAAGTAAGATAATAAACACGAATATTATTATATGTTTACCATTTCCAGGCATTGTGCTGAATGAACACTGCGCATGACTTCATTTAATACCTAAACTAGTAATATCCTCATCTTACTAAAAAAACAAAACCATAGATCCAGTAAATCATTTGTTCAATGTTACATGGTGTGTGAGTGGCTGAGTTGAGATTGAGCTCCACAGAGTATCAAGTGTTATGATACACAAGTCCTCAGGCCCTTAGCTGATGGGGCCAGCTATAGTTCAGATTTCATAATTTTTAAGATTTTAGAGAAGGAAACAGTTCATGTAATGTGCATTACAACACCCCTAGTAGGACTAGGGATAGCATCTCATGATCAAACACATGAATAAATCTGTAACAACAACAAAAAAATAGTGACCCTGAGATAAATGAAGACTATAAATTGTTTCATGTCAATTCACATCACATTTTGTTGCTAAATAATCAGAAAACAGTTTCCATCTTCTATGTTTGGGATTTGGGAACTGTTCATAAAGGATTCTGGACCTACACTTCCTTCCTTTTACGTACCCAGCTCTGTTCTAAATTTAGCATCTCTCTCTTTCCTGGATAGCACATACAGAATACTGCTGATTTACTTTTACTTTATGTCTTACCAGCTATCAGCCTTCTAATACCAGTTTCCTTTTTCAGTCAGGGCAAAATACAATTAGCCTCCAGGGGGAGCTCCAGGCTCCCGGTTTCGTTCCCACTTGGTCCGACTTTGCACACCCCAGTGCACACGCATCTGGACATGTCAAGAGAGACTTTTATTCAGCCACCAGACTAAGGGTGTGGTACCTTTTCCCCATTATTTTCTTTCTTGGGAGTCCGTCTTTCCTCTCCATACTTGGTACAAGGGATGATCAGAAGTAGCTCCTGGCTGGGGCCTACCCTGCCCTGAGGCAGCATAGGGTGGGCTGTTGAGATAGGCCAGTGTCCTGTAGTCCTTGGGAATAAGCAGGCTGTGCTTCCATTTTCCACGGCAGGCTTTTGTACTACTTTTCCTTACCATCAGCATGGTACAGTGGAGAAGGCAGAGGTTTTGGTCTGAGCCCAAAAGAAAATGAGAAAAGTAGGTCTTCCTTAAATGTATCACAGGGAGTTCTCTGCATCCTCAGCCTCATTCAGAAGGCCACCCATTGGAATGTGGGAGAAAAGTTCATATGCCTATGTCCCACATGAACTTCAGAGGGACATAGCTGTAGTGAGACTGTTAGCTAGGTCCCTGGACAAACACCGTCTCATTCCCATTTAGCCACAATTTACAAATATAATTGTCTAGATGTAGGCGTTCTTGGTTTCCATCACATTCCTTGGCCTGTTTCCTTCTGTCTACACCTTGCATTTGGGTGCCTTTATGTCCACATTTGTGGGAACTCCTTCGGGTCTTTGTGAAAATTGTCCTGAAGATTGCATTCATTTGTGTGTTATGGTTTACCAGTTTAGCTCTCAGATGGTAACTACACACCCAGAGCTGGTATTCAAAACCCTGAACAACTGGAGTGACCTAAGCAGCAGCCAATCAGGGCAGATGCTAGTTACAAGCAACCCAAAGCGCGGGGCTGATCAATGCTGTTGGAACCTCAGCCTGGCTGGTGCAGATCCATTTAAGAAGCTAGCTTATGATTCTATTCTAGTTCTTCCTCTCTCTCTCTCTCTCTCTCTCTCTCTCTTTTTTTAGAAAGGAAGAGAGAGAATCTTAAGCAGCCTCCATGTCCAGTGCAGAGCCCAATGTGGGGCTCCACATGAGGCTTTATCCCACAATCCTGAAATCATGACCTGATCTGAAATCAAGAGTCAGATGCTTAACTGACTGAGCCACCCAGGCACCCCAAGATCCTTCCTTCTTTGACCCACCTGTGAAATGTGTCTCCACGTAACATTGAGGAAGGAGTCAGAAATCTTCTCTTGTTGTAAAACCATTATAATACTTGCTGCAGTGGGAAAAAACAAGTAAACAAAAAACCAATGGTAGTGCTAATTATTCTTACCACCTATTTATACATAGTATGAAAGAGGCTTTTTTTTTTTCTGATAGAAGTTGATACCTCTATCAAGAAAGCAGAATGTGGCCTCTACAAATATGCTTTTACTTCTAAACGGACAGGTCCTAAGCGACAAGCTTCAGCTCACAAAGAATTGCTGCTAGAGCTATTGACATTACTAACTGTAGAAAGCTCCAAAAATATATTTTCGAAACCTGCTGACTATAACCTTCTGCTCAGCAACCAAGACTACCAGAGAACAAGAATACACATTTTTGTCTAAACAGCTTTGAACTTCTGAAGCATGAATTACTAAGCTGCCCATTGTGCATGACCTAACTCATGGGTATTTTCCATACACATTAGTCAATGGCACCGCCTGCCAAAATATGACACTCAACACTAGTGGCCCTACTAGACATTCTAAACAACAGAAGAGAAGAAAGAAAATATGAGTGCTAAGGTGTGGGAGTTGTTGCAAAGAATTGTGAGTAATAGCAAGTACCAGAAGAGGCAGGCCAAGTGCTTCTACCAGAGAGATTTCTCTGGTTCATGACAATATCCAGGCATGGAGTAGGCTTTGAAGGCAAAAAGCACAAAACATAAACATTGGAACAAACATTAATATAACCTCCCATTCTGCAGAGGAGAAAACAAAATCTTTCAACTTTATCTGAACTACAGTTAAATCCTTTTGAGTTTTCTGATGAATATGCATACAACCTACTTTATAAAAATCAGTTATATGGCCTTTTTGGTTGGGATATTTCTGTTACATAAAGCATGGGATGACTGCTATCGGACAAAATTTCCCCTTTATCCCTTTACATAAAATAAAGTATAGACTATGAAGAACCTTTTCTCCTTTCCCATTCTCTCTCTTCTTCAGAGGTTCATTTTTAGCCATATTTGTAGGTTCAAGGACAGTTCTGCATAGAAATTTGAAAAATCCACTCCCATCAATTTCAGAGCTCCTGACCCAGCACTATTCAAAGTATGTTTACACGCCACTGCTGAGTTTTTCTTATCAGTCCTTATCAGGACAGGATTATATGGAAATTGAGAGTAGCATTCAGAAATTTTTTGTCAGTTTGTCAGAACAATTTTAAATCTCTTAAAGCTAATCATAGAAAAGAGGGATTTATACTTTGTGTGGTCATCTATTAAGAATCTCACTAGTTTCACTCCCTGTTACTAGAATTTCATGGTTTATGTTAAACTATACATAGATTTTTGGATATGGAGTTCAGAGATCTTCCAACTCTTTTCAAAGAACTCTTCTCTCCAAACAAAGTTTTACACAGAGGTCCATTGTTAGAACAAAAGAACAAAAGAGCAAACAAATATCCAAGTCATAGGAACAAGGTAATTTGGTTCCTGACACACTCAGGACTTGCCCACCGCCCACACTCCATAATGGCCCCTAAAACACTTTCTCAGACCCCTGGAGCTACATAGTGAGCAATGTGAAAAACACTATCTTTCTAATAGTAGGCAGTGTGAACACCTGGAAGAAACAGTTTTAACCCAGTGACCAGAACTGATAAAAATTCTGTAAGTTAGAAAAAATAAAAGGCAAGCATACAGACTTTTAGGAGCATAACTACTTCTCCTGAAAATTTCCAAGAAGTGATGGCCAAAGGTTAATTGTTACATTTACCTCTGAAAGTCTGAGTTATCCATAACCTTCTATTGTTTTTACCAAATTATGCTTTTTACATACTTTGAGAAAAATGCAGAATTTCCTGTCAGGGACTGTGGTTTTAGCTGGTTGGTTGATTTTTGTGATCATCAAGGTCAACTTTCCTCAAGTTCAAAGACAGAAAAACACAAGAAACCAATGTAGAAGTCACACATTTCTTGATAATCTTTTGACCCAACAAGGAGCAGGTAGTTGGAAACACTAATCTGATTAGTCCCAAGAACTGCACTTCTGGAGAAGGAGAATGACACCTCCTCAGCAAAAATATTTGAAAGAATATACTGCAACCTCAGGTCAGGTGTCTACTCACTCCTCCTACCCTCATCTGGAAGGATAGTGTTCCTGGAAAAACTTGGCATAAAGGAAAGAAGCAATTACCATCACTTTTTAATGAAAAATTTTTGAGCATTCCCAGACCAAAAAAATAACCTCTCTCAGGCTTTTCTGTTACCTTAGGACAAAACTTGCCAACAGATGCATAAAATATCAAGATAAAGCAGAGATGCTCACACAGTTCAAAGCTCTGGTGGCTTGATGCTAAGATACTGAGTGTAGTTCCTGGTATAGGAGCTTGGTGAGGTCACTGGCACTGCTCAGAGTCCTGTATTGGCTCATTGCCACATGAGCATTAAACACTATTTTCACTTTTTATCTATTTTTATAAAAACAATAAACCTCCTTGGATTTCATTCAGTTAGCAAAACAGGTACAAATGTAGGTCTTTCATAAAAGCAAAATGGCATAATGCAAATGTTTGAAAAGCAGGGGATACCTATACTGGGCAAAACTTTGGGAACCCCAGGAAATTTGCCTTGGTTTCAGTGCACTGCACTACATGGGGAATTTAGGCAGATGAAGACCCTGAAAAGGCAGATTCCCGAGGATCCATCCATAATTGAAAGTGGCTTTATATTTTCTTTGGGTCAGTTGTCAAGAAGAGGAGTTCAGCGTTAACCGTGAGTTCATGGAGAAGAAGGAGAATGCAATTCATTCATCAAAGTGCCAAAATAGTGAAAAGATGACCGTGTGTTGTTCTGAACTTTCTGGTCTAGTTTTCTTGTCTACATAGCAGACAGATGCCCCTTATGACCTGCCAAACTTAGTGTAGTTTGGAATTAGCAACTGCTACTTCAAGGTACTGTCATTTCATTTGCTCTCCCTCACAGATTTCTCTCTCTCTCTCTCTCTCTCTCTATGTATTAAAGCTTCTCTTAAGGGAAGCTTTAATACATATGTTGGAGGACATTTGTCACTCTACAGACAATGTTTTGGGTCTAGAGAGAATGGAAGAGGTGGATAAGAAGATACAAAATATCTTAAAGAATCTGGGAAGACCTCTCTTCAATGTCTAAGATAGCAGTTGTGTTTCACTTCATTTTTCCTCGTTCCAAAAGATCTTTTCTTCTCAAATCATGTAGACTTGTACATCTTAGAGCAAAGCTGTACAGTGACTCATGAGATAGTGACAGATAATACAGGAATTCATGATTGCTGCATGATTTCATCTAGAATGAACTCTGTGGTTTGCAAGATTTGTACCAACTTCTAACCATGAACTATAAATTAAACAATCATTTTTTTTCTTCAAATATTTTATTTATTTATTTGACAGACAGAGATCATGAGTAGGCAGAGAGGCAAGTGGGGGAGGGGTGTGGGGAGGGGAAGCAGGCTCCCTGCCCAGCAGAAAGCCAGATGCGGGCTTGATCCCAGGACACTGGGATCATGACCTCAGCCAAAAGAGAGAGGCTTTAACCTACTGAGCCACCCAGGCACCCCTAAGCAATAATATTTTGCAATAGCAACTATGAAGTTATCTGAAGTTATCTGAAGACAGATAACTTCAATATTTCACTTCACTTTAAAATCATATGTTTGAACATCAACTCTGATGTTGATAAAAAAAAAAACCTGGAAAATGTGTCTTTAAATTGAAACTATAGGGGCACCTAGGTGGCTCAGTCATTAAGCATCTGCCTTCAGCTCAGGTCATGATCCCAGGTTCCTGGGATCAAGCCCCACATCAGGCTTCCTGCTCAGTGGGAAGCCTGCTTCTCCCTCTCTCACTCCCCCTGTTTGTATTCCTTCTCTCACTGTCTTTCTCTGTGTGTTAAATGAATAAATAAATAAATAATAAAATCTTTGGAAAAAATATAAACTGAAGTTACAGAATATTTCATTAAGACTCTGGGACTGGCTGGAGGCTATTATTTTTTTCCCTTTCTACATATAGGGAAAAGTTAGGCCCAGAAGTGTTAAGGACTGTCATAAATTCCATGACTAGACATCAGATTTCCACATTATTGACTCAACCTAGCCATTAAGTCAAGCCTTTGCTCTAGTAGGATTCTTTGCTGAAGTAAAGTATTTTTCATATAGTTTTTCCATAACATTTAATTTTCTGTGCCCATATAGATAATCAAAAAACAAATCTGACATATTCTAGAACTGAGAAAATTTGACCATTTTCCAGGATATTTTGGGATTTCCAAATTAAATCTATACTGTTAGCAAATTTTCTGTTACCCATAATATTGTTTTGAGGAGAAGAGTTTTTTTTAAATATTAGCTGTTATGTTGAATTATTCTCCTTTCAACAAGAAGTTGATGTGGAGTTAATAAGGACTCCATATGCTAGTAGCCCTACACATGAGCATGTTCAAATCTTTAAAAACATTCAATTTTAAATATCTCTCTGGGAGAGATGACATAGGATGAGATAGAAAGGTGTGCCGATCATGATAAAACATCCATTTCCATGTGGACATCCAGAAGCACAAGAGTGGGAGGAAGTCATGAATAGCTTGATGGAACATCTTCCACGAAAGTGGAGTGTCTGCTAGGTAGTTAGTAACCTGAGAGGAAGTACACCAGGTAGAACACAGTAGAAATCCATGGAGATGTTGTGAGATTTCATGTCATTCTCACAGAGTAGGAGGAAAGGAGCCAGAAAGGGAAGAAGGAAGGTGAAGTTTCCTCCTCTACCATGAAGCAACTCATTGATCACGCTACAAACTCTTGATATCATCATGTAAAAGGATTTATGTACTTTTGATGAAAGCCTAGGTTAGCTTGGGATCAAAAGTGGATGAAAGCTTTGGGATTCCAATTCACCTTTATGTCGCCCTCCTTTGATGTGACAAAAGTGGACTGCAGTCCCTAAAGCCAAAAAGATGCATTTTGCTACAACTAACTCATCTTGAATAATGAGTTATGAAACTCATACCAATCATGAAGTGATCACTTCATGATTGGTATGAAACCCTGAAATTATGATTTGTTAATGGCTTTCCACAGCCATTATGAAAAATATGATTATTTATACCATGCAAGCCAACCAACCAGGGTTTATTCTGTTAGGTTTCAGTTTGTAACACAAACATTATGATCAGGAGTTTCTTCATAAAAGATAATATTCTTCCTATTGAATTGTTTTATTCAGATATCACAGCTGACTGTGTCTAGTTACTTCAGTGGTATAGGACCAGGGAATAATTAGAGCAAGTTCAAAAGTTCAAAGGTTTGAACTCAGATGGTCAGCTGGGCTTTCTTAATTGCATGTCACTGTCAGGATGAGTAAGAGCTGCTGTCCTTAAAATATTTGTCATTTTTGAAGTCTTTTTACAGATGCTAACTACTATGGTCATCATTCTCATAATCAAAACCTGTAATTCTAGATGTTTTGCTTATGGATTCATTCAACAAATATTTATTAGGCAATATGCTAGGCACCATGCCCAGTACTGGGAATTAGGAGATAAATAAGAGAAAAGGGAACAAACATTTGAGAACTTCAGCTGTCCCAAGTATTATGCCAACCAACTTACTTGAAAGAGGTTTTTTTTACTCTAAATCATCCCCATTATGTACACATCATTTTCCCATTGATCCTTTTAAAAATTTTTCACTATTTTAAAAGTTATAAAGGTATTATATGATCATTATAGAAAATATGAAAAATATGGAAAGGCACAAAGGGGGAAATTATAGCATTCCTAATACAACCCCTGTAGATAAGTACTATTAACTTGGAGGATTTTTTCTGTATGTGAATTAACATTGCTCTATGCTGAAAGATTGTAATGTGTCTTGAGGAGATGCAGTCTTTGTAGAGATGCTGATGGAGATTAGAAACTGGAGGCCCTAGAGCTAACTTTGCTGTTGATGTGAGACTTTGGGAGATTCATTCTCCCCACTCCCATGCCCACCCTACTTCATCCTCACTGAACAACTCCTTGTCCTCCATTAAGCCTAAGGAAATGTCACTACCTCTGGAAGCTCTTCCCTGACATTCCTCCCATACATTCACCCATTTGTTACTGTTCCCCAGTCTGTGTTCCTGGGACACTCTGACTTCTGTGTAGCTTGAATTGTAAAAAAGTACTTGCTCCTATTGGTTTCATGTTCACTTCTCCCACAGTTCTGTGGGGCAGCTTGAGCTCTCTTATTTACTGTTGCATCTTCACTACTTAACAAAGTATCAGGCATAGAAAATATTCTTTGGATTAACTGAATGAATGAAAAGTTATCTATGAAGACCTAAGATTCTATAGGAATTTTGTGAGGATCAGAGGCCAAGAAGTGGGTTAGCAGCTGTTGGTACGTGCATTGCTGGGGCAGAGGAGGGAGAGAAGGGCATGCCAAGATGAGGAAGTGACACAGAGACTCAGTGTGGAACTTGGGAGGAGACTAAAAAGTATATTGGTGGACTTGATTTATACAATAGATAAATTTCTGAAATTTCACTTTTTTGGGAAATGGATTCATTTTCCTGTTGATGTACACTTTAAGTTCCAAGTTGTGGATACACATACACACAAACACACAAATATCTAAAATTAGTATTTAAAAATCATATTTAAGAATGTCTAAGCATTTTTAACTAAAAGAATATCTGAAAATAACTCTATAATAGTCATAATCTCATATAATAACTCCAATACATTATCAAATATTCAGCAGCAGAGAGAACAGAGAAACTTCCTAGAATCAGGAGATATGGGAAAGAATAAACCTCTTATGTCTGGAGAAGCACTTAGGACATTTTTTTAAAGGAATTCATTAGAAGGAGTACTTTTAAGCAAGTGTTCTCTTATATCTTTTACTTCCTGGCTTCTTTCCAAACCAAATAAGAAGTATCAACTGAGAAGTCTAAAGTCTGCTGCTTGGAATTTTCTTACATTCATACAGATGCAGTTTTTTATGAGTTCTGTCTTCCCTACTGTTATTTGCCTTAATGTTCTCCGGGCTTGGTGGATTTAAGCAGTGGCAGAGCTGGCAGAGCCTGAGCAATTACCTAATCTAGATCCATCACTTTGTAGTTGATGAAAACAAAACAGGGAAGAGTCTTGCTAAGCACACATGCTAGTTGCTGGCTACCTCAACCTAGGCCTCTGGACACCCTGCCCCTCTGGTGTCCTTGGCCTGGACCATTTGGTCTCCCAGAATGAGCCACGTTTGTATGTGTTTCAGAAAAGGAGGGTGAGGCAACTCAGGATTCAAGACTGACTTTCACTTATGTGACCATGGCCGCTATCAGCCTGTGCATCTTAAAGAGCTGAAGGAAGTACCATGCTTAGGATAGAAGGGAGGAGGGCTGGAAATGTTACCACTCTCTGCAAAAGAGCTTGTGACAGCTTGAAGGAGCTCATATCTGGAATCACTATCCTAAGTGATTATCCTAAAAAAGGAAAAAAAGAAAAGTGACAGGGAAGGGATTTGGAATGATATTAACTCATTCTTTACATTGAATTTACATTGAATTTACTGCATCAAATCGGCATTTGGAAGAGTATATTTTCCACCTTCTTTAGAGTGCATTTTGAGAATATCAGTGATAATAGAAAAGTAATATTAGACTAAAAAAAGGGAAGATCTCCCAAATCTCTCCACATATATACAACTCCCATTAAATTCAAAGAAGATAAGATACAGAAGTCAGACTTGGAAAAGAAATAACTAGGGCCATTTCACCACCTCAAGTCCATCCTCTGGGATGTTGAATCACACATAGAACTTGAAAAACATGCAAATGAATATTGGCCCACAATATCTGTCCTATGAATTTGAATATATGTGAAACCACCTAAGGGAAGATAGCATGCAATGAACAACAAAGCACCAAGCCAGTTCCTCTGTGCTGAGTGAATGCAGAGTGCAGACTTTCATCCTTCTGTGAAGTAAAAATAGAGCTGAGACTGGGCCATGTGCCTGGCTAGCTGGCCCTTGGAGCTCAGCACATCTGGGCTCTGGCTTTACAGAGAAACGCAAGAAACAATATAATCCTCATGGTCTTTTGGCCACAAAGATCCTCCAACCATTCCCAATTTGTCAGGGTGCTAATCTGTTTTGAACATTCAGTCTTTCTTTCCAGAAAGTCTTCCCAGAGTAACCCAACCATTCCACCAAGCTGCCAATACGGCCTGACTTCTGTGTTCCTTCAGTTGGAATTCTGCACATACATCTATTTCTTCCTTATTAACAAACACATCTGTTTCTTCCCTATTAATTCAGATGCTGCTTGACAAAAATCTGACTCTTGGTGGGTATATTGGTCAGTGGTCTGCAGCACTTTGTTCTGTGAATGTCCATAAAAAGATGCAGCTTTATAAATGATACCTATTAAGAAAAAGTGGCTTCTAGAGGTTGTTGTGCTCTCTCTAAGCTCTCCCAAAACTCTGGCTGCACTAAAGACTTTGAGGTAGTGAGCATTGTGGGGAACAAAGGGTTAAAGAGAAGATGATTACGATTTAAGGGAACCTAAGAAACCAATTTTCATGATCTATTTTTAATCTCTCATATGACTGCCACCCCAGTAAAATGAGGCCAGCTTACTCTTCTTTTGAAGCCGGGTACAGCCAAAACATTGAAATCACATCATTCTGACTCAGAAGGCTTTCAAAAATTTACTAAATTGTTGCAATTTCCTTAAAACTTTCGAAAATCCTCTCTAGACATCTTCTCCCCAAGTTTCATACTGACAAGGGCAACTTCTTTCAAATTTTGGTGAGTAAAATCCTCCATCTAGTTACATGCTGATGTACTGAAGAACGGATTAAAGTTACAAAGGGAATCCATGTAGATTATGTCACCATTTAGCTCAATGAACATGTATTGAGCACCTGCTGTGTTCACTGTTAATCTAAGACTACAATCCCTGCCTATTGGTGATGAAAATAGCATAGTAGACAGAATAATTGTCTCATTTTATACCAAAGAGTCTACACTCAGAGATTAAGAAGGGCATTTTGCTGGTAGTAGTGGTAACATCTGAACTAAACCTAGGACTATATAACTTTTAGATCATTACTCTCTGGTTGTCTATCCAATAGTGTGTTCTTCACAGATAGAAAAACATGAGCTATTAAACAACAACAACAACAACAAAATCCTTTTAGTTATACTCAATTGGAATTCTTAAACTGGCCTAAAACTGATAGCTATAGCCAACTACAATTTGAAATGGCTTTCTAAAGAAGAAAAAAAAAAGGAAAAGAAAGAAAGAAATGGTTTTCCATATGGCATCTTTACTCCACTGACCCTCTGTACCAGTGCTATCTTATAGAACTTTCTGAAAAGATGGAAATATTTCGTGTTGTCTGTTATGGTGGTCACTAGTCCCAGGCAACTGTTGAGCCCTTGAAATCTGGCTAATTGCAACTAAAGAACTGAAGTATTCTACTGTATTGTGCTGTATCAAATTTAAATTTAAATAGCCACATGAGGCTCTGAAGTGTACAGATTAGGGCAACACTAAGGATAACCAGGGGATTTAACACTTTTTACAGGAGACTATTTCTCTTTACTGATAGAAGGGATCTTGAACAGATATTTAACCTGTCTTATTATTTTGTGGGGGGAGGTAAAGTGCAGCAGAAAAAGAAATGGATGGGTAAAGATGCTGACAGGCAGAGCCCAAAAGGATGCAGCCTTTCACAAAACAAAACAAGTGAGTAGAGATGGTGACTGCCCTCCCACATGCTGATCACTGGTAGGAAAGAGGTCTTCTCTCTGCAAAGACAGTTTTACACTTGCAGTGTTGGGGGAAATAAGCTTGTGCTTACAGAAGCTTACAGAAGCCTATTTCTAAATGAATCACCTTGGCTGTTTTTATCCGTTCAAACCTACACATATTACTGAATATTAATAAACTCTGTGGTCTAAAATGAACTGGTTGAATGGGGAAGGGAGAGAATTTATTCTTTTTTCCTCTTAATAACAGACACACAAACCTGAAACTTTAGGCCTTTGACCTGTGCACACCAAGTTAAGATTCCAGAACTTAAAGATTCAAGTGTCGGCTCAACAGATGGCAAAACGTTCTAAAAGCACAACTGCTTTTTCTCCTTTGTACATAGCCACACTATAAAGACTTTCAAGCTGCTCAGTGTGACAAAGTTCCACCATTAGCTCTGCTCCTGAGTGGAAGCTACCTCTGAGATTTGGTGGCCGGGGTCCAGATAACTTAATAAAAAAGAGAAGTTTATAATGGAATCACTGACACAAGTTCAATTTCAACAGCCCACACAGATGCCATCAAGCAGAGGGCAAACAGAAGCCAAGACTCATGGAGCTCTTAGGGCACCATAATATTCTTCCCTTAATTATAAGGAATTATTGTAGGCCTCAAAGACACAATATATAATAATATGAAGGTAGCAGGATGAGAATTTTAACTTGTTTTAATTCAGAAACACCACTACCTTTTTACTGTTTGTCTTTTGAAGGAGTGATTGGATCCATTCCAGGAGAGAGTGAACTTTCCTGCCCTCTCTCCATTCCCATCACTCTCCACCCCAGGAGGGAAAGCAAACACTTCTCCTTACCCCTGAAGTGTCTAATGAGTAAACCTCCCTGCTCTGGAAAGCGAAAGTAGTGTTTAATTGTTAGCAATTTTGACTCTGAACTTCATAGCCATTGAAGATTATTGTATGAAAGGAAAGTACATAGTATGAAGCTTTGGGTTCCATGGATAGAAGGTCTATCCTACGGAGCTGTGGAAAATAATAACATTTGGGGGCAGTGGGCAAAACACTAGGGGAGTCACTGGATGGGGAGAATTGTCTGGGAAAAGGAAACAGGGTGGAATGGGTGGGGAAAAGGGGCACTGACATGGAACTATAGGGTGAGTAATTAGAAAACCATCTTGAATATAAGAAGAATCATAGTGTTCCTCATCTACCAGCCAGTGTGGACATAAGTGACAGTCATCCCCAAGTCTGTACCTGGAACCTCAGAGGGAAGTTTTCTCCATCTGTATCAACACCTCACTAAGTTGGCTGCATGATGGACACAACAATATCCTTGTCACAGAATGTTGACTTGTTATCTGCAGGGCCACTGTGTGGACCATATTGCTACTCTATATATCCCAGGGCAATTTAAGCTCAAGGACTCCCTAGACCCTCCTGTGAGTCTTGGGATGTGCTTCCCTAACTTTAACTTGGGAGGACTGAGTTGAGCAAGCTTATATCCTGAGCTGAGACAGTGACCTTTAAGTGGAAATCTCTGTATGTTAGTGGATCACAGATTGTCTCTTTAATATCCATTTCTCCTCTGATCATCTACAAACAGATTGCAAATATTTTTTAGGTCTCCACAATCTCTTTTCTTTTCAGTTTCTTATTTAAGGGACACTGACCCTATCTCCATTCTCAGTGTGGGACATATGGTAATCCTACCCCATTGTCAGTGATACATTCAGAATGCAGGCTCAAACCAATTAGCTCATGGGATTCCCCCTTGCAACAGGTACTGGTCCAGGACTAGAGTCTCTGACCTATCTGGACCCAGTCAGACAGAAAGAAAGGACTTTTATTTTATGATTGGAAAAGATGCTATCCCTTTCACCTGCAGGACATGAGCAAGTCACTTTGAGTCCTAATTACAGCCATTTTAGAAACACAAGAGAAACCAATCATAAATTGACACAAAACCTTTGACACAGAAAGAGATGGAAAATATTTTCATGTTTGAAGATGTTGTTGAACCACTAAAATAGCCGTTCCTGAAGCCCATCCTACTTAAAGATATATTCATTTCCTTGTTTAGACCAATTTACTTGGAGTTGTCCATTAATTAGAGCTGAAAACTAACTTTAAATACTTACTAGAAGTACCCAGGTAGCTGATAGGGAAAACTGCTCCTGTGCTTTTTCAATGATTAGGCAGAAAGGAAAACCATTTAGTGTAAGAGAGGTAAGAAGATAATTAAGTAGCCATCATCCCTAAAGGTATGTAAATTTCCCTTTAAGACCAAATGTAGACACAATCAAACTAACTTTATTGATTGATTGATTGATTTTTTAAAAAGATTTTATTTATTTATTGGTGAGAGAGAGTATGTGTGTGTGCATGCACATGCTCAAGCTGGGGGAGGGGCAGAGGGAGAGGGAAAGATAGAATCTCAAGCAGACTCCATGCTGAGTGCAGAGCCCAACACAGGGCTTGATCATGACCTGAGCCGAAACCAAGAGTCAGATGCTCAATCTACTGAGCCACCCAGGTGTCCCTCAAACTGTAACTTTAAAGAAGATTTTGATATATGACAAGGAGGAGAAATAAGGACATGAGTAAAGAACATACTGATAAATAAAATTATTCTGACTTTCAAAGTATATAACTGTGCTGTAGCTAGCTGGTGTCTAGGTTTACAGATCTTATTCTGCTGTTTGTCCTAAAATTTGTGCCCTTTACCAAAGGCTGATCCAGCTACCCATACCCACGTGATCCTTTTCAGGCATCTAAATTCCCTCTAATCGGCCTCAACATGGTTAACACTGTTTGAAACTTGGCCCCTGTGGATTTCAACCTAAATTTCAACCTAAGTGTCCCATTCAGGTTCTATCTGAGAACACATCTCTGGCTGTTTCTCAAAGTCTAACCCAGAAGTCCTCCACTGGAATCACGAGGACTGACTACTTAAGATGTAGATTCCTGAGTTTTGCTTGAAGGGATTATGATTCACTAAGTCTGAAGTAGCCCCCAAGGATCTGCATTTAAACCAATTCCCCAAGTGATTAAGATCAAAATAAAAATGAAAAACACTCTAGGAAAATCTTTAACTTTTTCAAAACTAGTAATTAGGATAGCCTATCACTTATTCTGTCATGAAACAAACATTATACAAATACCATTCCTCACTATTTATGCATAAATGAATATATAGTGCTTATTTCAGACTAGCAACTCTGGCTGGTAAATACAATTCTACAAGCCATTTTCCATATTCCCTTTTTTTCTTAACCAATAAAAACATACACTTTTCTTTTACCCAGTAGAATAGGCATGATGCTAAAGAATGTTTTACTCTTACTTTCAAGGAATTCTAGTTGAAGTACAAATACACATTTACTTATAAAAAAAAAGAATGTCAGAAGAACAATAGAAAGATATCTCTGAACCCGAACATAGACTTTTAGTGAAAATTCAATTTTTCCAATAAATTCTAAAAATTGCTAAATACATTCAGAATCAGGGTACTAACACATTTGAACTCAAAGGCGACTAAAAATAAAAAGGAGAAGTGTTTTAAGAAGTGACCATCCATATGGCAAGGTCACTCCTACCCATAACAGAAGAAGAAAGTCCCTCCTATTCCAGAATATCTTCCCCACCCATTTAGTCACCCACTGTCTTCCGTTTTCACATCACATTTCTTTAATTTATTATGTTCAGGGCTGCTGTAACCTTGAACCATGATGTGGAAGAAATAGCATATCAACCAACTGCAAACAAATTTGCTAGAGTGTATGTAACAATACAGACATTAAATAACATACAATACACATGTAAAATGTGCTGGCACCCAGTCAGACAAGCTTCAGTGGATAGGAGGATGTCTTAAATTGGATTCTCCCAGAAGCAGTTGCTGAGACAAAGATTTAAAGGATAGTCATTCATTCGAGATCAGATCAAAGAAATCATGGGTAGGGAAATGGGGAAGTGAAACAGGGAAAAGAGAAAAGCAATAGAGGGTGTGATAATGAGCAATTAACAACTGTGGCAACTGGGGCTTGAGCCACAGGGTACCTCCAGGCCATCACATAGCACATCTCAGAGTTTTCTCACCCAAGGCATAAGGAGGTCATGTATTTATTCACCAACTGCTGTTCTTCATTGCTTGAGGGATGCTTCAGGACACTGTGTCCCCCAAGCACCATTAGTGTTCCACTTGTATGGAGTGGAGTGATCTGAGTTTCAGGGACTTGAAGAAGAAAGCTGTCAGCACATAAGAGACTGATGAGCACTGAGGGAACATGGGTTGCTTCCAACCAGGTCTGCTGCAGCATCCCTCAGAACCCCTTGGGTCCTATGTTATGTTGACTCAGTCCTGTTGCTGATCCTTCAAGGAGGTGATTCTTTAGAACGTCAAAAGAGAAAAGTAAAAAGACAACAGGAAGGTTGATGGGGCAAGAAACAGTCTCCAGTTGTGCAGTTGGTCCCAAAGTCATAATTGGAAGTTATCATCTCTATCCTCCACCACTTGTTTAGCCATCTGTCTGGCCTTAGTTGCTTGCTTGGTGTGGTAACAGAGACCTTCAGCCTTGAGGGGTCTGAGCCATGATTGCCTTGCTCTTGTCAGAGACTGCTTGAATTGGCTGTTCATGATTATCAACATGTATGAACTCAGTAAAAGTGCCCTGGTCAATTTCCTGGGTTCCAGATATTTTCTTATTCACATATTCAAAATGAAATTGCAAAAAAACCCAAACAAACAAACAAAAACCCTAAGCAGTGGGATGGGATTGGAAGGCCTTCCAGGTTGATACACATGTTGAAGGTGCAAGGATGGGATGTGTGGAGAGGGTATGGAAACTGCATTTCTCCCCTTCCCCCAGCTCCAGTGCCTCACCCTGTGCATCTCTTCCAAGTGGCTGTTCTGAGTTGAATGTTTTATAACAAACCAATAATACTAAGTAAAGCACTTTCCTGAGTTCTGTGAGGCATCGTATCTGATTATTAAATGTGAGGAGGTGTATAGTCAGTGGCTTAATCCGGGACTTAGGGTAGGCATCTGAAGTTAGGGCAGTTTTGTGGGACTGAGCCCTTGAACCTGGGGAATCTGACATTAACTCTGGGTTGAATTGTATCACACAGAGTTGGTATGCAAAGAATTGTAGAACTGGTAGTTAGTGTTGAAAAAACCCCACACAGTGGGTGTCAGAAGTATTTATGAGTAAAAATAGCTCAGATTATATATTTTGGAAACATGTCCTTTATCAGAGATATGTGTCGTACACATTTTATCCAATTTGGTAGCTTGCTTTTTGCTACCTTTTGAAGAACAAATGTTTTTAATCTTGATGAGGTCCAATTTTATAAATTTTTAAAAAATGGTTTACCCTCTTTGCAGTCTAAGAACTCTTTGCCCACCCTGAAGTAGTGAAACTTTTTTCCTTTCTTCTGGATATTTTGTAATTTTGGTTTCCTACTTAGGCCTTTGATCCATTTCAGATTTAGTTTTGAGTATGTTGATGTTTATTAGCTTTTCTCATAATTATCTACAACAACAACTTTTTGAACAGATTTTTTTTTCTTGTGAAATCACCTCAGCACCTCTGTAATAAAGCAATTGATCATGTATGTGTGGGGTCTATTTCTAGACTCTATTGTATACATGTTGTGTATACACACACACACATATATAGATATAGATATATACATGTGTGTTTATGTATATGTATATATGGATATCCATATATCCATATACCCATATATGTGTATATATCTGTATGGATATATACAATAAGTCTTGAAATCAAGTAGTATAAATCTCACAACTTTGTTCTCTCTTTTTATAAATTGCTTAAGTTATTTTAATTCTTTTGACTTTCATATATAATTTTGAGTCAGCTCACCAGTTTCTATAAAAAAGTTTACTGGAATTTTTATTGGTATTTTATTGACAAATTTGGAGATATGAAATCATAATGATACCAGGTCTTCTAACCAATAATCATGGCATGCTTCTCCATTTATTTAGATCTTCTCAAATTTCTCTTGGTGATATACCATGTGCACTTGAAAATAATATGTATATTGCAGTTGTATGCAGTTTTTTACAAATGTCAATTAAGTTTAGTTGGTTTATAGTGTTGTTCATGATCTTCCATGTTTTTATGAATTTTTTATGTTCTAGACTCCTTAGTAATTGTTGATGAAAGGGAGTTGAAATTGGATATGATGTGTTATCTATTTCTCTTTTACTCTTTCAATATTTCCTTCGTGTGTTTTATGCATCCTTATGACTGTTACATCTTTCTGATGAATGGTCCTTTTAATTATTATTAAATGTCTCTGGTAACTTATTACTGGTAATACTCTTTGATTTGAAATCTATTTTATTACCTGGCACTGATACAGTCACTATAGCCTTCATATCTTTATTGTGGGCGTGGTTCATCTTTTTTCCAATTATTTGCTTTTAACCTGTGTCTTTATATTTTAAATGTATCTCTTGTAGGAAACATGTAGTAGGTCTTGCTTTTTAAAATCTATTCTGTTCATACCTGCCTTTTAACTGGAAATTTGGACATTAGCATTATCCACTGTCTCCTGGTAGTGGCCCAGGACAGTTCCTAGGGTCATTAACTCACTGACATTCTTGGTTTGTCTCTCCTGCCAGGCTGAGCATGGTCTTCCAATAAGGGGCTATTAGCATGTAGAGGAAGGATCTGGGCCAAAGAGTTGGAGGGAGGGCCTTGACAATGTCTCCTTCAGAGGAAATAAAGGAAAAAAAAAAAAAGAAGGTATTTTATTTCTTTATCTGAGACATGCAATGGTGTTAGTTACAGGAAATAAATTTGGGGATATCAGAAATCTGTGTGTTGAAAAGTTGAGGACAATGAGCAATTAGGAAGACACCAAAAAGGAATAACAAAAGGACAGAGAAATAAGTCTTTAAAAAAAAACAAATGCTAACTTCTTCAAGAATTTATTACGCTTTATGCCTTTACTTCCAATGCTAAGTCACTCATTTATATTATTGAATTTAATATTTACAACAATCCTATATGTTAGGTGCTATGATTTTACAAATGAGGAAACTGGGACTTAGAAAAGCAATATCTCACAGTGAGTAAATAAAGAACCAAGATTCCAACTGAACTATCAGATGCTAGATCCTGTGCTAGGAGGAGGTATGTGGAACAAGCTTTGCCTGTTTCATGGACGGTTGTATATTTGTTGTAGGTGCTCGGTGGAAAGCATCCTTCAGAAATCTAAATTCTGTTAACAGACTCTGAATAAACTGGGTAACTGAAGAAGTGTTGCTCAGTTCATGTTAACAACTATCTGGCACCCAGACAAGAGCCAGAATGGGTCTCTCAAGAAAATTCGGAGTTGTCTTCTGCTGTGGACTCTCCAGGGCATGTTTCTGCACCTGTCCCAGGATGTCCTGTGCCCCACCCTTTAGGACGAGTAAGGGGATGCTCTGCAGCATCCCTATCATTTCAACAGCAGCTGCTAGGGTCCAAGCTAGTTGCAGAATATCAAAGATGGCTCAGTTCAGGGGGCCCAAGTGGAAACTCTAACCGTCCATGTGAAAGCTCTAGGCCCCAGGTGGTCTTTCTTGGGACTGAAGTTTTTTCA
This sequence comes from Enhydra lutris kenyoni, assembly GCF_002288905.1. Taxonomy (NCBI): domain Eukaryota; kingdom Metazoa; phylum Chordata; class Mammalia; order Carnivora; family Mustelidae; genus Enhydra; species Enhydra lutris. Next base: position 55,166,140 of record NW_019154086.1, on the reverse strand, counting down.
GAGTAGACCATTTTTCTGGCTTCCAATATTTTTGGTTACAATTTGTGTTGACTCAGCTGCAGACACCCTAGCTCACACAGCTGTGTCATCAGCTAAAGACTGTTAATTCCCCATATAAATGGAATATATCAGCTTTGGTCTGGGTCTGTCTGGAAAATAAGTGACCAAGTTCCCCTCTCCAAAATTACATAGGAGTCACAAACCCAGTGGTGAGAGGCTACGACACATTCTAAACATCTTATACTGTTCACTGCTTTACTAGCCAATCTTTAAATTGTGCCACTCAAGTAATTTTCTCTCATATATATTCCTTCTACCAACTCATGGCCCTCCACCCTACCCCAGATGTTTCTGTAAAATATGTGGGATACAGAAAGAGCAACTCCAGTTTGTAACAAGGAAATCAAAGTCCAGAAATAAAGAGTATATTGCCTAAGGTAAAGCTGGACCAGAACTCTGAAGTGGGAAGTCCTTATTGAGTGAACTTTGCAGTAGAGTACAGTTCCTGAGGTGAACACTCTGGCCTGCCCACCTTTGGCCTGTCCACAAATCCCTACTATGGATTAAGAATTGTCAGTTCCACACGGATACTCATTCTGTGAAAAATACTCTGCTTCCTCTGGACTTTCTGTAGATCCTGTATTAGTGTCTTGTAGCTGTGATTAAAAGAAATTATCACAAACTTGGCCGCCTAAAGGAATAAAAATTTATTCTCTTACATTCTGGAGGCTGCTGGAAGTCCACAGTCAAAGGGTAAGCAGACTTGGTTCCTTCTGGAGAATCTGAGGGAGAATCAGTTCCATGGTTCTCTGTTAGCTTGTGGGGGCTGCCAGAAATAACTGGTGTTCCCTGACTTACAGATGCAGCACTCCCAACCTCGCCTCCATCTTCACCTCAGCTTCTCCTCTGTTTTTGTCTGTCATCTCTGGGTCTCTTATAGGACATCTGTTATTAGGTTTGGGACCCATCCAGATAATCTAGGATGATATCTCAAGATCTTCATCTTAGTTACATTTGCAAAGACCTCTTTTCCAAGTAAAGTCACATTCACAGCTTCCAGGGATTAAGACGTGGGCATATCTTTTTGAGGGGCCTCCATTCACCCCACTACAGATCCCCCATAGCCTATTCTTTAAGATTTATTTGAGTCATCTTGGGCTTGGTACATGCTGGAGCCAAGTAGATTACCAGCATCTAACTGAAGTTAGACAATTATGGAGTTTCTACCATGAAAAGAATTGAGCTTGGAGACATAAAAACAAATGGCATCTTGTTGCCCATCAAAATGTATAACTAATCTATTAACAAGTGCACAAGTAACTAACCCAGGACACTGATGAGGTTCAAGTGCAGCAGTAGACATTATGCCACCATCCTTTGGGAAATGCACTTAGCATATATGAGCATTTTTTAAAAAGATTTTATTTATTTATTTGACAAAGATCACAAGTAGGCAGAGAGGCAGGCAGAGAAAGAGGGGAAAGCAGGCTACCTGCTGAGTGGAAAGCCTGATGCAGGGCTCTATCCCAGGACCCTGAGTTCATGACCTGAGCTGAAGGCAGAGGCTTAACCCACCAAGCCACCCAAGCACCCCAATATATGAGCATTTTCAATAACCACTACAACAAAAGAAGTCTCTCCTAAAATCCCACCCATAGTTAAAGGAAATGGCACCATTTCTTTTGCCCTTGGTGTGAACTCTAATGTCGGAGATGACATTACAGGAAGCTAGCAGACTTAAGATGCGTCAAACTTGACCCTATGAAAAGATTTTATGTGGTATGTATCAGAACTTGGGCCAATTTCATCTCTCTTTGTTTTCTGTGGCCAGACACTTTAAAGTAAATGTGGGACTCAAAAAAAAAAAAAAAAAAAACAGAAACAAAAACCTGTCGCTATATCAAGTGATCAACATTGTGAATAACTCCCCAAAGCAATGAAGAATCCAAAGATGGGACTCAATAAATGAGCCTTATAGAAAAATTACCACTCCTAATCTTTTTTTCCTATGAAGCTAACAAAGGAGCTCTTAGAAACAAGTACTAGTTCCTCTATGGCTCCATACTTTCTCCTGGTTAAGAGACTGCCCTATCTCACTAACATTTTCTGTCAGTGTGGACTTCAGGAGTAATTCACTAAGCAAGACCCTAAACCACCAGAATTTATAGGAATCAAGATCACTGAATAAATTATATCTAAAAATTAAGAAGTGCCAAATGCTTTTAATCCCACCCAGTATTCCATTCCATTCCCCAATTATAGCAGTTGATTGTTCCTCTATTATTCTGAAACCTCAGCTCAGCAAGAGTGTGCCATTTTATAAGCACAGGCTCTTCAATGTTTTCTTAATGCAACAACTTCTAAAGATAGTGTTTGTGAGAAGAGAAGAGAAGAGAAGAGAAGAGAAGAGAAGAGAAGAGAAGAGGAGAGAAGAGAAGAGGAGAAATAACAGTTTATACCTTTATGTATGCATATTCTTCAATTTTGCAAGAAACATTAGAAAAAGTTCAACCCTCTATAATTCTAGGAGAGTAAAACTTAAAAGCAAGACTTGAGCAAAGCAGTGAATTTTACCACCATTCTGTTGGCATGAGTTATAATTGAGATCAGAAGCCAGGACACTTTGGATTGGGCTTCCTAGGAAGAGAGAGAGAGAATTTGTGGGTTGGGGGGGGGGGAGAGGGAAGAGAGAGAGAGTAAAAGAATACTTTTTGAATTTGGTAGAACTGGGTAAATGTCTGCCCTGATCAAAGGCCCTACTTGCCAAAGCACTGGCAAGGGCAGGTATTTCAGAGAAAGGAATTAGGATGGAGCACTGTCAACAAGGGACTTGATTCAGATTTTAAGTTAAATTAGCAAGACAGGAAACAACATGCGTTGGAGAGGATGTGGAGAAAGGGGAACCCTCTTACACTGTTGGTGGGAATGCAAGTTGGTGCAGCCACTTTGGAAAACAGTGTGGAGATTCCTCAAGAAATTAAAAATAGAGCTTCCCTATGACCCTGCAATTGCACTACTGGGTATTTACCCCAAAGATACAGATGTAGTGAAAAGAAGGGTCATCTGTACCCCAATGTTTATAGCAGCAATGGCCACGGTCGCCAAACTGTGGAAAGAACCAAGATGCCCTTCAACGGATGAATGGATAAGGAAGATGTGGTCCATATACACTATGGAGTATTATGCCTCCATCAGAAAGGATGAATACCCAACTTTTTTAGCAACATGGACAGGACTGGAAGAGATTATGCTGAGTGAAATAAGTCAAGCAGAGAGAGTCAATTATCAAATGGTTTCACTTATTTGTGGAGCATAACAAATAGCATGGAGGACATGGGGAGATGGAGAGGAGAAGGGAGTTGAGGGAAATTGGAAGGGAAGGTGAACCATGAGAGACTATGGACTCTGAAAAACAACCTGAGGGTCTTGAAGGGGCGGGGGGTGGGAGGTTGGGGGAACAAGGTGGTGAGTATTAGGGAGGGCACGGATTGCATGGAGCACTGGGTGTGGTGCAAAAACAATGAATAATGTTACGCTGAAAAGAAATTTTTTTAAAAAAATTGCATTTTCAGGCTTAGAGAAGGATGCTGTCCTGATTGATTCTTCTTGCTATTGTCATGACCAGAATTCTTCTGATCCACATCCATGCTTAATTGGTTGGTTGCATTTGATCTGAGACCATGAGTCCCACTAGAAGATTATAATATTTAAGAATGGTTCACTGTGGGGACTCCAGTCTGGCATTACACCAGATGGGAAGCTGCCTCATGGCTTTTGGTCCTTTTACAGCAATGCATTTCTTCCCCCCAAAGTAAGTACCCATATGCCCTTCCCATTCCCCCTTATGATTCTTTTTTGGCATTTTGCAAACTGCAGAAATCTTCTAAGTTACCTCCTGAAGATTTCTTTACTTGGAATTGCTTATCCTCAAGACCACAAGACTATGGGAGATTTACCCAGACCCTGACCACTTTTCCCTTTAGGATGGACTCTAGATACCTTCATTATAGCTACAGCTACAGCAGCATTTCTTGTGTATGTAACCCTGTAGCTTTGATATTTAATGAAATAGACAATATGTATTCCCAAATGCTGAGATTTCTTGGGACATTTTCCAGGTGCTATGGTCCTTCAGATATGGTTATTCAGTCCACAAAAGATGTGCTCCTTAGACTGCCTGGTCCTTTGTTTTCAGTCTCTGTTGTCTATGGGAAAACCAGTAAAGCCGTAGGTCACAAGGGATGCTCTCTTTTGCCTATCACTTCATGATGCTGAACATCATTCAGCAAAAGATTGGAATAAGTATGTGCTACTTCTCTCTCGTTGTGCCTTGAGGGTGAACCTAGCACATACAGGGGGGAAAAAAAAAGCAAGCTATAAAGTACAAACACTATTGGAGGAGGACTAGAGAGAGGTAGAAGATAGTGGTTTCATTTGACCAAATGATCATGCTCATGTTCGGTTAAGGTGCATTTGTTTTTTGTTCCTCCTGCATGTTCACTTTAGTGAATTTGTCTCAGAGTGCTAGATTTAAAAAGTCCAGGCACACACTGTCTTCTTGGAGGACCTGTGGATCCCAAGAACATGAAAACATGATTTCTTAATTCAAATGTGAAGGTGATTGTAATAAGAAGTATTACCCGGAGTTGATGACAGTTAAAAAGAAAAGTTTAAAAAGGTAAGTTTTATTTTTTCTTCAAACTTTTAAAATTCTGTCAGTTAACATGTAGTGTATATTATTCATGAGTAGAATTCAGTGACTCATCACTTACATACAACACCCAGTGCTCATCACAAATGCCCTCCTAAATGCCCATCACCATCTAGCCCATCCCCCATCAGCCCAGTTTGTTCTTTATCAGTAAGAGCCTCTAATGGTTTGCTTCTCTCTCTCTCTTTTTTCCTGAAGAAGGTAAGTTTTGAGGTCAAGCCTGGCTTCTCTGTTTTCTCCCTTCCTGAACTTACTTAGGTCTGCTTTGTTATAGTGCCATTTTAAGACAAAGAGAAAGCTTCTCTATGGACATAAACTTACAAAGATCAGAACTCTTCAGTCACTGCTAGTGACCACTTGGTACCCTCTATGATTAAGTCTTTTACTCTGGTCACTTTCTTTCACTGAGAAATTTATGTAAATCCAAGAAAAAAAAACAAAAGAGCTAGAAAGTTCAGCTGTATTTTACCTAACAGGGACAAGAAAGAAAATGGAATTGAGCCTATAAAGATGGCTCCACTACACAGATGAAAGTGGTTATTAGAGTAAGGCACTTCTTAGATATGAAATACATTCCAATCTGAAGAAATATTTCGAGGTAGAATAAACCAGCAATGGTGAAATAGTTTGAGATAGTTGGAATGTTGTTTTCATCTGAGACTAGAAATAATTCACTGGGAGGTACTTTTTTTTTTTTTAATAGAGTCTATTGAGTTTGCTTTTTATGATAAAACTAGGAAAAATGAGGGAAAAAAACACAAAAAAGGAGGAAGGAAAAAAACCTACCTACAGTTCTCACTAGACTGGAAATCATCTGGGGTGTCGGTAGGATTTTGTGAAAAAGACAGAGCCTTTGGGATCAGAAAGATCTGGATATAATTGCAGTTATAAGTTGTGTGACCTTGGGCAAATTCCTTCATTTTGAGCAGATGCTTAATAAATAAAAGTTGATCTATAAGAGAGAAAGAGAGAGAGAAAGGAGGGGCAAATGATGAAGTAGGAGACCCTGTTTCAACTGGTCCCTACAGTGAGCTAGTTGTCTACCAAACACTCTGAACACTGAAGAAATCAGCCTGAGATGTAGGATTATACACTTCTGGATCTCTACAGGGACAGAAGACACCAGTGGTGAGGTAAAGCAGCAGAGTTTGAATGATAGGACTGATAACGGAGGATAAACAGAAGGGGGAGGGAGCCACCAGAAGCTACCCATTGGAAAGTAATACCGCAATATGAAAGTGCCCTGTGCTTGGGGACCACCATTAACTTGGAGTCTGGTAAAAAGCACTCAAATAGAGCAAAAGATCTTAAGGGGCAACTGGTGGAATTGGGCGGTCATGGGCATGGGCCTCAGCCCATGGACCCAGGATGGCCACCGCCGGTGACCACCCATGCCAGAGAGAGTACAACGAGGCCTCCAGGCCATGGTCCTTGAGCCCTGGCTTTCTGCTGCTTGTACCTGTGCTGGCCACAATCCTGCATGAGAGAGTCTGGTGTGGACACCAGCCAATGCTCTGTAGAACCACAGTCTTTTGCACTCTGCACACACACTGCGTGACCAGGGTCTGAACCACGCTCCCCACCCGTGCCTGAGAGAGGTCCATGTGGGTGCTGGCCAGTGGTCTCTAGGACCTGCTGAGAGTCTGAACACTCCCAGCCTGGGCTTGAAAAATTCAGTACACTCTCTCTGGTTGGGATCTCTCCATGGGGGACCTGCAAAACCCTGAGGTCTGGACCCCAGACAGCAGTCCCAACAAAGGCAGCCACTGGAAGTGGGCTCCCTGGACCAATATCGCTAGAGGTTTTAGTGGCATGGGTGTGCAGAGACAAGCGGGCCCTTTGGACGACTCCTGAGACGGTGGCTGGGGACATGCACTTTCTGCGGGAGGTTGCATGGCTCAGTGGTCTGTGTGTTCTGGACCACCCAGAGGGGAGTAGACCGAGGCTTCTCTCTAAGATGGAGGTCTGGGTGCAGTTTGCTTTCCACTATACCTCCAAAAAGCTGCCAAAAGTCACCAAAGAACAAAAACCTCCAGAGAACAAAAGCCTGAAAAACCAGTTTCCACAGAGCCCAGCCCCTTGATAGGAGGCAGGAGGACTCAACTCAAGCAAGACTGACTGAAAAACTATGCGGCAGGCCCCTCCCCAAGAAAGCCAGCCAAAAGAACAAGAGGACAACCACCACAGGGTCCATATAAAACTGTAAAACCCCAATATCAGGGGAAAACAAGATATTAAGCTCCCAGTATTGCCCTAATATTGCCCTGTATATTTCATAGATACAACATTTCTTTTTAACTTGTTCTCACTATTCTTGTTCTTTTTAATTTTTTAACCTATGTACTGTTACAACAAGAGGTTCAATACAACATATTCCATAATAACCTTTTAACTTGAACTTTTTTCATACATATACCTGTGTTTTTCTTTTGCTTTTCTATTTTTTAATATAATATAGATATAAGCTTCAAGGTAATCCTCTTTCCCTAATCAATGCAGTTTTAATCTCCCTTTATCTCTGGAAAGTTGAGTCCTTTAAAAAGATATCAAGATACACCCAGGAAGAATCAAAATAAACTTCCTCGCCCTCATCAAAGATTTATAACCATCTTCCCACCTTTTTCTTCTGTCAGTGTTTCTGTGTATTTGTTTTTGTTCTGGTATTATATAAATCTTATACTTGGGGTTCATTTTGGTTGGGTTCTTTTTTTTTTTCTTGTCATTTACTTTTGTTGGTCTTTTTGTTTGTTTGTTTGTTTGTTTTGGTTTGGTTTTTTTGTATACCTTATAAATCTTACCTTTGGGGCCCATTCTGGCTGGGTCTTCTCTCTCTCTCTCTCTCTTTTTTCTGTCTCTCTCTTTTTTCTTTTTTCTTTCTTTTTGGTGGTGACTTCCGATTGCTCAGACCCTTTCCAGGGTGCACTTTTCCTGGATCACAGTTGATATATTCAGCTATACATCCCCTTAACCACCTCTCACCAAAATGACTAGAAGGAGGAACACCCAGCCCTCTCCATCAGAACTATTGGATATGGACGTAAACAGTATGTCAGAAAGGGAATTCAGGGTAACAATTACTCAGGCAATGGCTAGGTTGGAGAAAACCATTAATGACAACATGGAATCAATTAGGACAGAAGTGAAAGCCACCCGGGAAGAAGGTAAAAATGCTATCAATGACATCCAATCTAATCTAAATTCTCTAACATCTAGGGTAACCAAGGCAGAAGATAGAATTAGTGATCTAGAGGACAAACTGATTGAGAAAAAGGATCAGGAGGAGGCCTGGAACAAACAGTTAGAAGCCATGAAAACAGAATTAGGGAAATAAATGATGCCATGAAATATTCCAACATCAGAATTATTGGGATCTGTGAGGGGGAGGAGAAAGAAAAAAGGCTAGAATTTATAGTTGAACAAATTTTCCCAGTCTGGGGAATGGAACGAGCATTCATGTCCTAGAGGCAGAAAGATCACCTCCCAAGATCAACAAATCTAGAAAGACCTCGAGACACTTGATTGTGAGACTGATGAATCAAGAGCTCTTGAGAGCAGCTAGGGGGAAGAGATTCCTTATGTACAGAGGAAGGTCCATCAGAATAATGTCAGACCTATCCACAGAAACCTGGCAAGCCATATATGGCTGGCAAGACATTCAAGGCACTAAATGAAAAGAACATGTAGCCAAGAATAATTTATCCAGCAAGGCTGACATTCAAAATGGATGGAGAGATAAAGAGTTTCCAAGACTGGCAAGGTTTAAAAGAGTATGTGACCACCAAGCCGGCACTACAAGAAATATTAAAAGGGGTTCTATAAAAGAAGAAAGAACCCAAGATTGTCATAGAACAGAAATTTACAGAGACAATCTATAGAAATAAGGACTTCACAGGCAACATGATGTCAATAAAAATGTATCCTTCAATAGTCACTCTCAACGTGAATGGCCTAAACACTCCCATAAAATGGCACAGGGTTGCAGATTGGATAAAAACAACAGGACCCATCCATATGTTGTCTACAAGAGACCTATTTAGAACCTAAGGATACATCCAGACTGAAAGTGAAGGGATGGAGAAGCATCTTTCATGCCAATGGGCCTCAAAAGAAAGCTGGGATAGCTATTCTCATATCAGATAAATTAGAGTTTAAACTAAAGACTGTAGTCAGAGATAAAGAAGGACACTATATCATTCTAAATGGGTCTATCCACCAAGAAGATTAACAATTGTAAATATTTATGCCCCCAATATGGGAGTAGCCAACTACATAAGATAACTTTTAATCAAGATAAAGAGTCATATTGATATGAAAACATTAATAGTAGGGGATCTTAACACACCACTCTCAGTAATAAACAGATCATCCAATAAGAAAATCAATAAAGAGCTTTCTGCCCGTGGACGCCGCGGAGTAAGCATCATTAAAGTCTCCCCTCCCACCACCGTCATATCTAAGTCAGAGTCTCCCAAAGAGCCTGAACAACTGCGGAAGCTCTTCATCGGAGGTCTGAGCTTTGAAACAACCGATGAGAGTCTGAGGAGCCATTTTGAGCAATGGGGAACACTTATGGACTGTGTGGTAATGAGAGACCCAAACACCAAGCGCTCCAGAGGCTTTGGGTTTGTCACATATGCCACTGTGGAGGAGGTGGATGCAGCCATGAATGCAAGGCCACACAAGGTGGATGGAAGAGTTGTGGAACCAAAGAGGGCTGTCTCAAGAGAAGATTCTCAAAGACCTGGTGCCCACTTAACTGTGAAAAAGATTTTTGTTGGTGGCATTAAAGAAGACACTGAAGAACATCATCTAAGAGATTATTTCGAACGGTATGGGAAAATCGAAGTGATTGAGATCATGACTGACCGAGGCAATGGCAAAAAGAGGGGTTTTGCTTTTGTAACATTTGATGACCATGATTCTGTAGACAAGATTGTCATTCAAAAATACCATACTGTGAATGGCCACAACTGTGAAGTAAGGAAAGCGCTCTCTAAGCAAGAGATGGCTAGTGCTTCATCCAGCCAAAGAGGTCGAAGTGGTTCTGGAAACTTTGGTGGTGGTCGTGGAGGTGGTTTTGGTGGGAATGACAACTTTGGTCACGGAGGAAACTTCAGTGGTCGAGGTGGCTTTGGTGGCAGTCGAGGTGGTGGTGGATATGGTGGCAGTGGGGATGGCTATAACGGATTTGGTAATGATGGAAGCAACTTTGGAGGTGGCGGAAGCTATAATGATTTTGGCAATTACAACAATCAATCCTCAAATTTTGGAGGAATTTTGGAGGAAGAAGCTCTGGCCCTTATGGTGGTGGAGGCCAATACTTCACCAAACCACGAAACCAAGGTGGCTATGGTGGTTGCAGCAGCAGCAGCAGCTACGGCAGTGGCAGAAGGTTTTAATTACTGCCAGGAAACAAAGCTTAGCAGGAGAGGAGAGCCAGAGAAGTGACAGGGAAGCTACAGGTTACAACAGATTTGTGAACTCAGCCAAGCACAGTGGTGGCAGGGCCTAGCTGCTACAAAGAAGACATGTTTTAGACAATACTCATGTGTATGGGCAAAAAAACTCGAGGACTGTATTTGTGACTAATTGTATAACAGGTTATTTTAGTTTCTGTTCTGTGGAAAGTGTAAAGCATTCCAACAAAGGGTTTTAATGTAGATTTTTTTTTTTTTGCACCCATGCTGTTGATTGCCAAATGTAATAGTCTGATCATGACACTGAATAAATGTGTCTTTTTAAAAAAAAAATCAATAAAGAAACAAGAGCATTGAATGACACATTGGACCAGATGGACCTCATAGATATATACAGAATACTCATTCTTCTCAAGCACACATGGAAATTTTTCCAGACTACACCACATACTGGGTCACAAATCAGGGCTCAACAGATACGAAAAGATTGAGATTATTCCCTGCATATTCTTGGACCACAGTGCTTTGAAACTAGAACTCAACCAAAATAAAAGGTTTGGAAGGAATTCAAACACTTGGAAGCTAAAGACCATCCTGCCTAAGAATGTTTGGATCAACCAGGAAATCAAAGAAGAACTTAAACAATTCATGGTAATCAATGAGAATGAAGACACTTCAGTCCAAAACCTACGGGATTCGGCAAAGGCGGTCCTAAGGGGGAAATACATAGCCATCCAAGCCTCCCTCAAAAAAAATTAGAAAAATCCAGAATACACCAGCTCTCTTTACACCTTAAAGAATTGGACAATCAACAACAAATTAAGCCAATTCCACACACAAGAAGGGAAATAATCAAGATTAGAGCAGAGATCAATGAGATAGAAACTAGAGATACAGTAGAACACATCAATGAAACTAGAATCTGGTTTTAGAAAGGATCTATAAGATTTATAAGCCATTGGCCAAAATAATCCAAAAGAAACGAGAGAGGACCCAAATCAATAAAATTATGAATGAAAGGGGAGAGATCATGACTAACACCAAGGAAATAGAAAAAATCATCAGAAATTATTGTCAACACTTATATGCCAATATGTTAAGCAACCTAGATGAAATACATACATTCCTGGAAACCTATAAACTTCCAAAACAGAATCAGGGTGAAATTGACAACCTGAATATACCAATATCTAGTAACGAGATTGAAGCAGTGATCAAAAACCTCCCAAAAAACAAGAGCCCAGGACCTGATGAATTCCCTGGAGAATTCTACCAAACATTCAAAGAAGAAATAGTACCTATTCTCCTGAATCTGTTTCAAAAAATAGAAACAGATGGAAAAATTCCAGACTCTTTTTAATAAGCCAGCATTACCCTGATCCCCAAACCTGGCAATGATCCCACCAAAAAGGAGAATTTCAGACCAATATCCCTGATGAATATGGATGCTAAGATTCTCAACAAAATCCTAGCTAATAGGATCCAACATTACATTGAAAAGATTATCCACCATGACCAGATGGGATTTATCCATGATGCAAGTGTGGTTCAACATTTGCAAATCAATCAATGTGATAGAACAAATCAATAAGAGAAGAGAGAAGAACCACATGGTCCTCTCAATTGATGCAGAAAAAGCATTTGACAAGATACAAAATCCATACTTGATTAAAATGATTCAAAGTATAAGAATAGAGGGAACATTTTTCAACTTCATAAAATCTATCTATGAATAATGCACAGCGAATATCATCCTCAGTGGGGAAAAGCTGACAGCCTTCTCTTTGAGATCAGGAACACAAGGATGCCCACTCTTGCCACTGTTGTTCAACATAGTACTAGAAGTCCTAGCAACAACAATCAGACAACAAAAAGAAATAAAAGGTATTCAAATTGGCAATGAAGAAGTCAAACTCTCTCTCTTCACAGATGACATGATACTTTATATGAAAAACCCCAAAGACTCTATCCCAAAACTATAGAACTCATACAGCAATTCAGTAATGTGGCAGGATACAAAATCAATGTACAGAAATCAGTTGATTTCTTATACACTAACAATTAAAATACAGAAAGGGAAATTAGAGAATTGATTCCATTTACTATAGCACCAAGAACCATAAGATACCTGGGAATAAACCTAACCAAAGAGATAAAGGATCTGTACTCGAGGAACTACAGAACACTCATCAAAGAAATTGAAGAAGACACAAAAAGAGGGAAGAGCATTCCATGTTCATGGATCAGAAGAACAAACATCGTTAAAATGTCTCTATTGCCTAGAAAAATCTATACTTTCAATGCCATTCTGATCAAAATTCCATGGTGTTTTTCAAAGAGTAGGAAAAAACAATCCTAAAATTTGTATGGAACCAGAAGAGACCACAAATTTGCTAAGGAAATGTTGAAAAAGAAAAACAAAACTGGGGGCATCACGTTGCCTGATTTCAAGCTTTACTACAAAGTTGTGATCACCAAGACAGCATGGTGTTGGCACAAAAACGGACACATAGACCAGTGGAACAGAGTAGAGACCCCAGATATAGACGCTCAATTCTATGGTAAAGTAATCTTCAACAAAGCTGGAAAAAATATGCAGTGGAAAAAAGACAGTCTCTTCAATGAATAGTGCTGGGAAAACTGGACAGTAATGTGTAGAAGAATGAAACTCGACCATTCTCTTACACCATACACAAAGATAAACTCAAAATGGATAAAAGACCTCAACATGAGGCAGGAATCTATCAAAGTCCTAGAGGAGAACATAGGCAGTAACCTCTTGGACACCGGCCACAGCAACTTCTTTCAAGATATGTCTCCAAAGGCAAAGGAAACAAAAGTGAAAATAAACTTTGGGACTTCATCAAAATCAAAATCAAAAGCTTCTGCACAGCAAAGGAAACGGTCAACAAAACAAAGAGGCAACCCATGGAATGGGAGAAGATATTCGCAAATGACACTACAGACCAAGGGCTGATATCCAAGATCTATAAAGAAATCCTCAAATTCAACCACACAAAACAGATAATCAAGTCAAAAAATGGGCTGAAGACATGAACAGACACTTCTCCAAAGAAGACATACAAATGGGTAACAGACACATGAAAAAATGTTCATCATCATTAGCCATCAGGGAGAGTCAAATCAAAACCACAATGAGATACCACCTTATACCAGTTTGAATGGCCAAAATTAACAAGACAGTAAACAACATGTGTTGGAGAGGATGTGAAGAAAGGGGAACCCTCTTACATTGTTGGTGGGAATGCAAGTTGGTGCAGCCACTTTGGAAAACAGTGTGGAGATTCCTTAAGAAATTAAAAATAGTGCTACCCTATAACCCTGTGATTGCACTACTGGGTATTTACCCCAAAGATAAAGATGTAGTGAAAATAAGGGCCATCTGTACCCCAATGCTCATAGCAGCAATGGCCACAGTTGCCAAACTGTGGAAATAACCAAGATGCCCTTCAACAGACAAATGGATAGAGAAAATATGGTCCATATATACAATGGAGTATTATGCCTCCATCAGAATGGATGAATACCCAACTTTTGCATCAATATGGACAGGACTGGAAGAGATTATGCTGAGTGAAATAAATCAAGCAGAGAGAGTCATTTATCATATGGTTTCACTTACTTGTGGAGCATAAGAAATAACATGGAGGACATTAGCAGAAGGAAAGGAAGAGTGAATTGAGGGAAATTGGAGGGGGAGACGAACCATGAGAGATGGCGGACTCTGAGAAACAAACTGAGGGTTTTGGAGGGGAGGGGGTTGGGGAGTTGGGTGAGCCTGGTGGTTGGTATTATGGAGGATATATATTGTATGGAGTACAGGGTGTGGTGCATAAACAATGAATTTTAGAATACTGAAAAGAAATAAAATAAAATAAAATGAAAAAAGAAAGAAAGAAGGAAACAAACAAACAAACAAACCTGAGTATTTTTTACATTCCAGAGTCATTGGAGAGGAATACTCCCCTTTCTTTTTCATGTATGACACTGTTTTAGTGTCAATGTTTAACAACCTTTAATATTCTTGTTTGGACTTGTTTATTCTTCATTGTTGTGAGCTGAACTGCATTCCTGGCTATCTCACTTGGCACTCCCATTAAAGCCTTATTTTAGCTTTTTTCTTTTTTTTTTTAAAGTAATCTCTACATCAATGTGGGGCTTGAACTCACAACCACAAAATGAAGAGTCATATGCTTTTCTGACTGAGCAAGCCAGATGCCCCAATTTAAGCTTTTGCCATGACTCTTCTCATTGTAGCTCTCGCTTTCCTCCCATGAATTGGTTTTAACCCTTTTCAAGACACCTTCATTCTCTATCTACCAGCCTCAGCCATACCAGTAATGTCTCACTCTGCACCCAGAAGGAGGATGGGCAACCCATGAACTTGAGTCTACAATTCCTTCTTCATTCTTAAAGTAAATGAAGGTTAAAATAAAAATGGCGGTGATAAACCACATTGATGCTGTGTTTCAGAGAACTTACTATGGTATATATTAACATGATAAAGTCATTCAGAATTCAAATGTTGGAAAAATCTACTCCATCTCATGCCTACTGGACTATCTCATCTGATTCTGTGTGCTTTGGAAGAGTACCCACCACTGCTCTGTAACTCTCCCTCACACTGCTTGCAGAGCAGCACCCAAGAGTCCTAGAGACCACTCTCCTGGGTAGGAGGAAATTGAGGGTCTACATACAACCTCTTTCCTTTACTCTGGCCACTGAGAGAGCCTTCTGGAAATCATGGGCAAAATACAAAAGGCCCACACAGTGGTGAAACCTTAATGCTTATCAAAGACCAAAACAAAACCAGACAAAAATTGACCTTAATTATCAATATGTTTCTTGGCATAAGATGAACGAATACTTTATGAAAAGCCATGGGTTGTGAAAATGAGTTTGATGGGTGGAGTTCAGCATTTTTTTTAAGTGAAAGAACATAATAAAACAGAAAATGTCAAAGTGTAAAATATGTGGTATATGCAGATATTATTTCATGAACTTTATTTAAAAAAGTGTGTGTGTGTGTGTGTGTGTGTGTGTGTTCATAAAGCAAAATATTTTTTCCATGGTCACAATAAGAAATGTTTTTAAAAGCCCTGTGATACACAAAAATAGACTCAAAATGGATGAAAGACCTTGATGTGAGAAAGGAATCCATCAAAATCCTTGAGGAGAACACAGGCAGCAACCTCTTTGACCTCAGCCACAGCAACTTCTTCCTAGAAACATCACCAAAGGCAAGGGAAACAAGGGCAAAAATGAACTATTGGGACTTCATCAAGATCAAAAGCTTTTGCACAGCAAAGGAAACAGTTAACAAAATCAAAAGACAACTTACAGAATGGGAGAAGATATTCACAAACGACATATCAGATAAGGGGCTAGTATCCAAAATCTGTAAAGAACTTATCGAACTCAACACCCAAAGAACAGATAATCCAGTCAAGAAATGGGCAGAGGACATGAACAATCATTTCTGCAAAGAAGACATCCAGATGGCCAACAGACACATGAAAAAGTGCTCCACACCACTCAGCATCAGGGAAATACAAATCAAAACCACAATGAGATACCACCTCACACCAATCAGAATGGCTAAAATTAACAAGTCAAGAAATGACAGATGCTGGTGAGGAGGTGGAGAAAGGGGAACCCTCCTACACTGTTGGTGGGAATGCAAGCTGGTGCAACCACTCTGGAAAACAGCATGGAGTTTCCTCAAAAAGTTGAAAATAGAGCTACCCTATGACCCAGCAATTGCACTACTGGGTATTTACCCTAAAGCTACAAACGTAGTGATCCAAAGGGGCATGTGCACCCAAATGTTTATAGAAGTAATGTCCACAATAGCCAAACCATGGAAAAAAGACCTAGATGTCCATCAACAGATGAATGGATAAAGAAGAAGGGGTATATATACACAGTAGAATCCTATGCAGCCATCAAAAGAATGAAATCTTGCCATTTGCAAGATCTTGTATCCATTTGTGGATGGAACTAGAGGATATTATGCTGAGTGAAATAAGTCAATCAGAGAAAGACAAATATCATATGATCTCCCTGATATGAGGAATTTGAGAGGACGAGTAGGGGGTTTGGGGGATAGCGAAGGAAAAAATGAAACAAGTTGGGATTGGGAGGGAGATAAGCCATAAGAGACTTAATCTCACAAAACAGAGGGTTGCTGGGGATGGGGGGTTATGGAGATGGTGGCTGGGTTATGGACATTGGGGAGGGTATGTGATATGGTGAGTGCTGTGAAATGTGTAAGCCTGATGATTCACAGACCTGTACCCCTGGGGCCAATAATATATTATATGTTAATAAAAATAATTAATAACAAAAAACCTGTGATAATAACATGGTCTAGGGTAGAGTGGAAGTGATTCCAGAGGCTTGAAAGAGGCAGGTTGGGAAAAAGAGGGCAGTGATGGGGTTAGTCAGGCACCTGGGCAGGTACCAAAAACAGGCCAGTCCCCCTTCACAGTTCTGTCAAACTCACACATACCACACCATATCATAGCCTACATACACATTTGCCCATCCGTAACACCACTTTCCTAAATTCCCAAGCCCTACCCCTGTAATTGTTGTCTCTGGCATAGATGCCATAGACTCCTGCCTTGACCCAAAGGAGTCTTCTTGGAAAATATCAGTCTGGGTGGATGTCCACAGGAAGGAGATCAAGAACAACCAGAGACTTCTGTTTCCTTCCTGGACTGGGTGTCATGAAGGGTTGACTGACCCACTTGTGT
The DNA here is from genome assembly GCF_002288905.1 of Enhydra lutris kenyoni. Lineage (NCBI taxonomy): Eukaryota > Metazoa > Chordata > Mammalia > Carnivora > Mustelidae > Enhydra > Enhydra lutris. Next base: position 55,149,233 of record NW_019154086.1, on the reverse strand, counting down.
TTTACATAGCTTCCTATTTTAGAGTTTCTGCTCTAGAATATTATTTTTAAGATTTTATTTTTAAGTAACCTCTACACACAACATAGGGATCAACCCACAACCCCGAGACCAAGAGCCAAATGATCCAGCGACCCAGTCAGCCAGATGCCCCTGCATTTGAATATTTATTAATAACATATATAGACAGAGCCCCCCTGTCAGGTTACATGATAAGCAGCTATCACTGAAACATGAAAAAGCCTTAAGTTTTATGTTCTTAGTCACCTGTATCACGTGCTTTACAAATGTTGCAAGAGTCTTTCCTGAGGAAGTGTCCAGTTAAACCACAGGCACCCTAGGTTCTCTCCGAATTGGGCAAGGAGAGCGCATGTGGTTCACTCATCCTGTGTTTGATCTCAGGCAGAACCTTCAACTGCTGCAGTCCAGGCAGTTGAGCTAAAGCCACAAGTCTCTTTACCTCTCTTCATCTGGGGACCCTGACATTTTTCTCACCTTTCTTGCCAAAATGTAAACCTCATAGAGAGAGTGTGAGAATGAGGTTGAGAGGGTCCCACAGAGACAACTGAGAAACACTCAGCAGCTCCCCAGGTCTCCTTGGTTGTGGGCTGTGGCTGTGGGGTCTCCGAGCCCCCAGTGGGATGTGGGCCATCGAAGGCTCAGCCCTTCCCAGGCCCCTTCCTCCTTCTATGGGGCTGAGAGGCAGCCTCCTCCCTGTTCTTGCAGCTCCTTTCCTGCCATGACTCCCACCCCCGACCCTGTAACACTTTGCTGTAGTGGGTACATGCACTAGGCAACTGTTCACATCACCTCACCAGGAAACCTCCTTTCGGTGATCTTGACTTCATTTATTAGCATCTGAAAATTTAATTTCTACAACTATTCACCTTAATTTTGATATGCCCTGTAGGATATTTAATTGTTAGTGCTCCTAACTCGAGGTCATGAAGGGAGCTGCTGGGGTGCCAGTATTCTTCCATTTCTTGATCTAAGTGGTGATTTCATGCCTATGTTCAGTCTGTGTTGGTCCATTAAGCTGAATACTTGTGATTTGTGTGCTTTCCTGTATATATGTTATATTTAAATAAAAGGATTATACCTATCTTGACTATTCCCTGAGAACCTTAGTTCCTGCATATCTCTTAACCTAAAGCAAAATGCCTGGCACTAAAAGACTTATCAAGAGGCATTGATTTAAATGTTAGTCACCCTTGGGGCACCTGGATTGCACACAGTAAATTAAGTGGCCTACTCTTGCTTTTGGCTCAGGTTGTGATTTCAGGGTTGTGAGATAGAGCCCTCTGTCAAGCTCTACACTCAGTGGGAAGTCTGCTTAAGATTCTCCCTCTCTCTCTTCCCCTCCACCCATGTTCACACGCTCTCTTTCTCTATCTCTTGAAAATAAATAAGTAAATCCTAAATAAAATTGTTAGTCATCCTGCTACAAAAGTAGAAATGTCCAGTGGGAAAACATTGGACTAGAAATATGGAGACTTGAATTCTAGTCCTGGGCCTGATGTTATTTACTTGAACTAATGTAGACAAGATATCAGCCTCTCTAAAGGTCACCTTTATAAAATCTATACATCTATAAAATGGACCCCATGCACCTGCCTTCGTGACCTCACAAGCATCCCCCAGGGATTGGATGAGGTCATGGCATAAAAGTATATAGAAGTAAGACATATAGGACAAATGTGAGATCGGTTTTCTCAGGAGATTCCAGCTTATATCCATGCTCCTTGGTCCAGACTGGATTGCAGGAAGCCAGGGCTGGGGCCTTTGCTTCTCTTTTCATGCAGGAGCAATAATGAAGAATTATTTTAAAAGGATATCTCCACTTCCCCCAAGCTGGCTTTCTAAGACACCTCAGAGAGCCTCCCCTGCTCTCTCTGAGTTTCTGTTTTCAATATTCCATGAGGTGTGACTCATGAGGACCCCTTCTGCCTTTACCCCTGGGGCCACACAGTGGACTGGCTTGCTTCCCACCCTGCATACTGCGGTGGCTGGGCAGGAAGTAACTGCGGTGGACCTAACAAGTGAAAGGAGGTGGGGCAGGAGGGAGGAACATTGGGTGTGTAAGAGGGAAAAGAAGCATGCAAAGAGAAGGGCTGGCTCACCTCCACCTTGGGGCTGAAGTGGAAAGGGGGGTTCCCTTGGACTGGAGACTATTGAACTGCTCAGAAGTTGACTCTTTAGTCAAAAGCAATTCTAAATGGTCTTTCTATCCTGGGTGAAAGATGTGGGGCCTCATCAGGTCTAAAAAGCTACCTAAGGGCTGGGAGGGGAAGCATGATGTGAAGGCTCAGGGACTTCAGTGGTCAAGTGGACCTCAGTCTGAAGCTGGGCTCTGTAGATTTCCAGCTAGAGACCTTAGCCTTCATAAACAACACTTCTTTTTTTCCATCTAAAAATGTGTTAGTAGGTATCTGATGAATTTTTCATGACATTAAATGAGAAAACACATGGACTTAGCACACAGTAAGCTCTCAGTAAGTATTATTAATTCTTTTTACTATTAAATTCAAAGGAGAGCCCTGTGAGATTTTGAAATAGAACACAAAGGTAGCCCTGGGGGATGGAAGGACAAATAGGGGGAAAAAGACCACAGAGCCAGCATGAAAATATGGGTATGAGGTTTGGGGGAGTGGAAAAATTGAGTCAAGGCACAGAACTTATGCCACTAGAAAGAAGGATAACACAGATGGTTTGGTTTGTCACATGGTTTCCAGAATTGTTAGAGGTCAAGTCCTTGTTAGCTTTTAGGCTCTCCCACTGCGGAATGTGTTGGCGACATTCCCTAACTTTAAACTGGCTTTACTTTAAACAGATTACAAAATTAATTAACTCTTAGAGGAAAAGATTAATTAGACTTCATTAAATTTAAGAACTGCTCCTAAAGAGACACCATTAAGAGCATGAAAAGATAAGCTATGGACTGGAAGAAGATGTTTGCAACCCAGGTATAACCCAAATAAATACAATTTTAAGGAGAAGGGACAAGTGGCAAAGGACTTGAACTATACAAGTACGATATCCAAATGGCCAGTAAGCATATGAAAAGGAGCGTAGTCATCTGAGAAATGCCAATTAAAACCACTCCTTGTCCTATAAATGGGGGGAAAAGATATTGGCAAAGATATGGAACATCTGGAACTCTCATACATTGCTACTGGGACTAGAACATGGTGTAAACACCTTAGAAATTCTGCCGCTGTACACATACATTTCCTATAATCCCAAATTCCACTCCTTAGTGTGCGGGATAGTCAGAACAGCATAGTTCACATAGTCCCAAACTAAAACAGTCTGAATACACATCAACAATAGAATGAACAAGCCAATTGTGATACATTTATGGAAGTGGAATATTATACAACACTGAAGGTGAGCAGACGACTGATAACATAACAACATGGATGAATCTCACAAACAGAATGTTGAGTGAAGGAAGTCCAACACAAGGGTGCAACTGCATTTACATAAAGCTAAAATGGCGACCAACAGCAAGGCAGTCATCATCTTTAGGGGAGGGGAGATGTCTGAGAGGGACAACAAGGGGGCTGTTGGAAAGATTTTCATGATCTATTTCTTGATTTTATGAAGGTTATAAAAATTTTATAAACTCACTGATTTGTTCACTTGTGAATTTTATATTTTTCCAAATGTATTATATGTAGGTCAATGAAAAATAAGTTTACTTATAAACCAAGGAGAACCTGCCCATCACCCTACCATGTAACCCCTAAAAGAAAACTGCATCACTGTGACCTATGAGATGTGGCACTGTGCATCCAATCACTTTGTCAGACGATGTGGGACTCTGCAGCCCTGGTGGGAAAGGGACCCATCATCTCCTCCATGATGCCAGGGCATTGGCAGAAAGATCAGGAGGGCAATGAGGTGTGAATCGGGCACAACTCCATGAGGATCTCTGTGAATTAATGAAATGACTTATACATCTTGAGCCCAAGTATGCTCAGCACTACCAGCCCGCTAGGGCCCCGTGTCCTGCTAGGTTTATGCAACAGGGTGCAGGGGAGGGCCTCAAGGAGGCAGCAGAGACTGCATCCGAGCCTTGCACTTCCCCAAGAGGCGGGCACAGTGGCAGTTACGTACCCAGCCCCAGGCACCTGCCATGAAGTGGCAAGGTCTGAAACCAGTCCTTGAACTCCAAAAGCCTGGCTCCAGAACTTGGAAACTTGGCTCCTATGCTGTGCAGCCTCTTGAAGTATCCACGAAATCTAAGACAGGGCTGTCTGCAGGTATGCAAAGGGAGCCACATATGAAAAAGAAAGAAGAAAGAGGTGGACTAATTTTAATACTACATTTTATTTAAATTGATACACCCAAAACTTATCATTTTCACATGTAATAAATATAAAAATAATTCTGGATGATACCATTTCTCTAACACTAAGTCTTTGAAGTCCTGTATGTATTTCACACTTACGGTACATCTGCGCTTCAAGTCTATATGTGGCTAGGAGCCCCATTTTGGACAGCCCAGGTCTGGGAAGACATCTGGAGGACCATCCAGGTAAGCAGAATGATTTGTGCAAAGGTTCACAGATGAGAGTGCTCTGTGCATTTGGGGCAACTTTCTGTATTGCCTGATTCTGAGCATCCTGACAGCTGCTCCCAGGGAAATTACTCTGCCACTTGGCACCCCTCTCTGCCTCGTGTTTAAAGAGAGCTGAAAGCACAGATCCGTGAACTCAGGCTTTCAGACCCGTAGTGAGTATGAGCCAGCATGAGTCACACATTCAGCCATGTCACCATCAGTACCATGGTGCAGGCCAAGCCTGGACCCTCACCTCCCAAGTTATCCCTCCCTCCCCTTCAGAGCTCATTCTCCACTGTCCTCGTCTCCCCGACCCACCTCACTCCTTCCTCACTTCTGACTTCACAACTCAGGGACTGCTACCCTGCCTTCTTGCCTCTTCTCTCTTCCTCTCCAAACCCCACCCACCCTTTGCTTAGGACCCTGATATAGCCTCCTCACATAATTTATGAAGAGCCTTGCTCTAACCAGCAACCCCAGTTTGGGCGGCACAATCCTATAGGTGCTTCCTCATGTATTTTTGTCTGGTCAGTTTCATAGCTAATTGGTCCCCCAATCAGAATTGTGTCTTCTGTCAATGTCAGATAGATTATGCACAACCTATAAATAAGTGTTGTGAGAATAAAACATTCAAGGTTCAAAGAAACTGAATTCCCATGCCAATGCAACTCTCCAAACAGGATAAATGAGGTAACTGCACTTTATGGTCATTGCGCATTTGCCAAATAACAGCCTGTTGAATCATTCCCTGAAGTCTGTCTGATTACATCATTAACTATGAATTAATTCTCCATCTGCGTAGGAAATAATGATATGCGGTAATGTGAGCTATGCACATATTTAACTCCCTTGGAAACACTGGAATTCACATTTCTAGATGCTCTGGCAGGAATGGGCTGAGATGCTCACTTATAGACAAGCATGCCATGGCATGTGGGCAGGTCCTAAACAATGACAACTGTTAGGATCAGCCACTTCCAGAGACATACGAAATGTAAATAAATAATTTTCTCAAAAGGTTTGCAATAATACCTTATTCTTCTGTCACCCTAGGAAAAATTTAATTAAAATAATTTTAATATTGGGGCTCCTCGGGGGCTCAGTCAGTTAAGTGTTTGCCTATGGCTCAGGTCATGATCCCAAGGTCCTGGGATCTAGTCCCACATCAGACTCTCTGCTCAGCTGGAGCCTGCTTCTCCTTCCGCCCCTCCCTCTGCTCATGTGCTCTCTCTCTCTCCCTAAAACAAATAAAATATTTTTAAAAAATAATTTATTATCATCCTTGAATGTATAGACCTTGCTTTGAGGCCTCCATCAAACAATGCCAGGGAAATTCCTCTGATTCATGGAAACAGTGGCTATTTCTACAGAGGAAACCAATGGGTGAGTTATAAACCACAGGACCACACCTCCACACTAGGAACTTGGGTCAAGTGCCAGTTCCACTGATAATCTGCAAGGTCACCACCTCTCTGAACTGTTTTTCTTCTCATCTGTAAAATGGAAGGAAGTAGACTTAGATTTTTAGGGTGAAGTAAAACACCAGCTAGAATGCACACATATTGCAGGGTTCTGCTATTCGCAGGAGGGAGACCTGAGGAAGAAAATGAGAATGATCTTGTCTTTTTGACCCTCCCTAAAGTTGGGAAGGAGCTTTGCATCTAGTTTCATGAAGAGAATTATGGGGGAGGGGGGCCATAGGAACTCCAGGGAACCTCCCTAACTCATGGCACCCAATCATTACCATCTAGGCAAGGCCTTTTCTTGTTTTGTTTGGTTTTGTCTTATATATTTCCTCCACTTGCCCTCACTCCAGATACTCACTAATATGTACTTGGATGTGTGTGTACACTTATACACTTGAAATTTTATGATGTTATGTTGTCTTTGTATGCATTTTAAATATCTATCTACCTATGTGTGTATCACATTTGTTTGTCAGTGATGACACAGAGGTATATCATAAAACACAATGATTGGGGTGTCTGGGAGCCAGACTGGCTGGCATCATTCCAATTTGCCAACAGTATGAACTGAGCCCATTCACTCAATTTCCCATATTTCAGCTTCCCATTTCTAAAGCAGAGAGAGTTGTAGTATCTACCTTGTGCACAGTGCTGAGAATGTGTAAAGTGCTAGGCACACATAAGCTCCCAGCAAGTGTTAACCGTCATTATCATCACCACCATGATTATTATTCCTGCACCCACTACTGCACAGAACACCCTCCTACACATCCCTATTGGATCCGGGCCTGAGTTTCTCTGGGGCGTAGACTCCAGAGACAGATGGGTCATAGGGTGTGCACTTATTTTTGCCAACTACTGCCAAATTGCTGTCTGGAATGACTGCCCCAGTCCACGTTCCCACCACCAGTTCCTGAGGGTTCCGGGAAAAGTTTTCTCAGCCAGTGAGAGCACAGAATTTAACAAGTCTTTTCTCTGGTTGCACTGACATCATCTGTCTGGGAGACTTCTGTCCAAGTTGGGTGGAGAAACAGCTCTAAGACACGTGGCTGATTTTGGAGTCTGTCCTATTCCACACTCCAGAGTCCTAAGACGTGTAGTGATTATCAAACAGTGGGCTCACAACCTTAGGAAACATCAGAATCATCCTAGAGGGGGATGTTCAAAGTGCTTCCCTATGGGATTCTGGCCCACACACCCCAGGGGACCATGTACCTCCCTTTCTCTAACCCCAGGTAAGAGTCCCTGCCTCTGGGAGCCACTGCTGCTGATGGACAGATGTTTTCAGCACAGGACAAAAGGTGGAGAACCACTAGGAGAAGGGTAGCCTGCAGTGGCCCTAGGCCCTGGAACTGCTGGAGACTATCATTACAACCTGATGGAGTTGGAAGATCCCTTTGTCCAGAAAGTTCTCCTATTGCTAAAGATCTCTCTCTAGCCTGGATAATAAAGGAAATGACACTACTTAATTCAGGCTTTTAAATTAAGCCCATGTTTTCTCTGGAAGATCATGCACTGTCAACACATTACTTGGGCTCTATATCACCTGACCTCTATTACCTATGGCTCAATGCCTGCCAGTACCAGAAGGTGTAAGCATCTAAGCAGGAGTCCCTGAGGGACTTAGATGTTTGGCAGGCCAGATGTGAGAAATGTTTGATAAATTTAGGAGATGCATTCGGCTCCACCGAGGTAGTGAGTACAGCTCCAGAGGAGATCCTGAGGTCATTTAAGGGTGTCATTTAAATTCACCTTGGCACCTATACCATCATAAAGATGCTAAAGAGTACACACTTAATAGCTAGCTACCAGCAATCCCAGATCTAGGTCTGGAATCCAAGGGCCCCCCAAATACCCCTTTTTATGAGAGGTAAGTCAGTAAAGTTTTGTTCCCTCTGTGTCTAATGAGAGTTTATTAAACTTCAGGAGCAGAAAGCAGGTAATTCACCGATTGCCCCACCCACTGGTGAGCTATTTCTTACCCAGGGCTCCTTTCTCCTTCTGAAAAGAAACCACAAAGCTCCAATTTCATGAGAGAAGCAGAGAAGGAGGCTCTGCACCCGGTGAAAGGCAGGCAGCTTCCTGCCTTGTGTAGTAATGGTTAGTGATGCCCTTTGGCTGGAAGTTCACACACTCTTCTCGGCAGTGTCTGCCAGTGTGCATGAATGGTGAAGCACATTTTTGGATGCTAGAGCAGATAATGTTTAAATTGCCATAGTAATAGGTAACTAATTTTTAAATATTGTTCATATCTTTCTTATTACTTTTTGCTCTAATTTTTTTGTATGGATCAATAGCTGGCATCCAGTAGGTTCTCAGTAAATATTATTGCATGAGTGGCTGGTCATTGCACAGCATGGCTCTTCTGTTCAGATCTCACTCAGGCCGAGATGACCTTCAACTTTCCACATAATCTCTTGATACTATAAGGCACATATTGGTTAAAATAAAAAAAAAATACTAGACTATGATATAAAAATGCCAGGTGAAGTTTGGTCTAGCTCCAACCAAAGAGCTAGCAGGAAGCATGCCTGGATGGGGATTGAGTGACCAGAAGGCCAGATCATCAGCTGGTTCAAGAGGAAGAGAGGCCTAGGCCCTGTGGGGTCCACTGTTAGGAAATGGATCAGCCTGAGGAATGACCATGCTTACAGTAAACTCTTAAAAGGCAAGGACTAATGTTGCAAAGGCAAGGATGAATTAAATAGGAAGCATCTGTTAGAAGAGCCAGGTTGGAAGCTGATATCAGGGGTGGGGTTTGGGCACAGAGAGCAAGGGCAGGAACCAGATGTCCAAAGTTGGGAGAGGTTTGGATGAATAAAATAGCAAAGAATAAAAGAGGTCATGTCTTGAGAACTGGACCTAGAGATCAGAGAGGGAGGTTTTGTTCATTTCCCTTTATCCATGTTTTCTCCCCTACAACATATTCTTTCTCTACCCTACCCCCCACTTCCATATGCAGACATCAGGGCTAAATTACATCCAAGGGAGGGGATGCATCTTCTGAGATTTTGTCTTTCCAGTTCGGTGCCAAATTGATATTGCTAAGTGTCTCTGTTTTCTGGAATTGGGCCCTTCTGGGTCCCAGCTCCCATGGGCTCCCAAGTGAAGCTCCTCAATCCCCATCAAAAGGTTTACCCTGACCTAAAAGGAGAAACTTAAACCAGTCCTGCCCAGCCATCATCTGGATTCTGGCCCCAATTATTGTGGTCTCAAAACTCTCCCTGACTTTGACCTTCAGTTCTGAAAACTGGGCCTCAACCTTAGCTCAAAAATGTTTATGGAACCCCTGCTATGAACCAGGCACTCTGGCCTTCACTAGGGATATAGTTGCAAATAAGTTTCTGGCCTAGCTTCACGGTGACTACAGGATAGTGAGAGATAGGGTCCAGTATACAGGAAGTTGCAAGCTGTGATAAGTACTGGGATGGGGAAATAGAAACATGTAAGAGGGCAGCTGACCCCAGCTGGGGAAGGAAGGGTGGGGCAGGAAAGACTTCCTAGGGGAAGTGATAACTGAACCCTCATGCAAAGACAAGTAGACCTGCACCCAGCAAAGAAGAGGGCCATGGGTGTGGGTGGGGCAGTGATGCTGGGTGAAGGAACAGTAAGTTCAATGGCCTAGAGATTAGAGAAAGCAGAACAGGTTTCAGGATCTGAACATGATTCAATAAGGCTGATGCTACAGTGGACTATGGAAGAAGGACAAAGACATGACTCCAGTTGTAAGAGCCATATAATGACTGGGTGACTACGTGCATTTATTGTCCAAATTGAGGACTCAGCCATTGTAAAACTTAAAAAGGTTTACAGCTTTATAAACTTATAAAACAAGTTAACGATTTGCCTCTAATTGAATCTGGGTCTCAATTAGAGAGAACCAGCCTCACCACAGTGGTCTGCCTGAACTGTAAGTCCGTCCTGTATAGAGGCCCTGACTTGCTCTTGCTGAACTCCTCCTATCTATGCCCTACACATGTCTAGTCAGTCTTATCCCAGGGCAGTCAACCAGGAGGTGTCAGAAGAAATAATATATAGAATCTGCAAAAAGCATCTTCCTGTGTCATATACCTTCTAACAAAGCAAGTCAACTTTTCACACAAAGAAAGCTTCATTTTCATATTCAATGCTTATGGCTGATCTTTTCCAAATTTTACAATATACATGCTCCCAGGAAGATGAACTGCAAAAGGTAACCAGATTTTTACCTTTTTCTCCAGAATAAAAAATCTATAACGGCTTCCCTAAGAGGCAGGAGTTCCCTAAGAGGCAGACAACCTAAGTAAGAACCCCCTGCCACATGGTTGAGTTATTGTATCTAATGCCCCACTCTCTCTCTGTCTTCCTGCCTAGGAAACTTCCTTTCTATTTACTGAAGTTCACAGTGACTTCATGGACCATAGAATCAGTTTGGGTCTACAATAATAGCTGTGGTGTAAATCTCCTACCTTCAGACTCAAGAGTTTGTGTGTGTATCCTTCTAAGGATGTGGTCTTGTCTTGAAGTTCCAATGTTTACCAGTCTTTGTGACATCCTAAAGAACAACCTGATCCTCAGTCACGATGGCCAAAGCCAGCTTCTCTTAGAAGCTGTGGGACATGGCACCTGGCACAATGAGTAGTGGGCACATAGCTGGATCCTACTGCAGCAATTTCCCTGCAAGCAGTGTTCTTGGGACACACCTGTTCCTAAAATTCACAGAATAAATTCTCCAGAACAGAGTTCTAGAGTTAAAGAACAGGATGCTCATTGAGACAGGTAAGAATAGCAGGTCCACATTGTTGGAAATTCCTTCGCCTTATTCACTGCTATTTTTTAATGTCTAGCCCAGGGTTTGGAACTTAGTGTTTATTCAGCAATTTTTGCATGCATGAATAAAAAGAATATCTAACAGGGACACCTTGGTAGTATAGTCAGTCAAACACCAACTCTTAGTTTCAGCTCAGGCCATGATCTCAGGGTCATGAGATTGAGCCCTCATCAGACTCCACACTCAGGAAGGAGTCTGCTTGAGATTCTCTCTCCCTCTACTCCTCCCACTCATGAGCTTTCTCTCTCTCTCTCTAAAATAAGTAAATCTTAAAAAAAAAAAAATAAAAAAAATCTAACAGACTTAAAGATTTGAAAAAGAAAATCTAAAAAGCTAAGTATAACAGTTTCTTCTGTTTCAAGAAGAAAAAAATGTAAGAGGATTTAATATTAAAACAGTCAATGGGCTTAATCAGAGATGGAATATAACAGGCAGTACTGGGTAGTATGAACAGTTGATTCCCACTGCCTGGCTTCATATGGTGACTTTGATGTTTACCAGTCATGTCAGTGTGGCGAATTAGGAGTCTCTCTAAGCCTCAATTTTCTTATCTGTAAAATGGGAATAAAAATAATAGCTACCTATTGAAACTGTTGTGGAAATAACATGAGCTAATACATGGACATGGCACAGAGCCCTGGCTATAAAGTCAGTACCCATAATTATTAGCTCTTATTAGTAATAAAGTAGTATTAATATTCTCTCACATGCAAATACAAATCATTTGGTGATGGCTTCCTGGAGGGCTGTGTGGAAGAGTGTGTCCACTGAGCAGCTAGGTTTGGAAGGAAGTGTGTCAGGTCTGCCCTGGATGCTACATGAAGGAGTAGTGGAACACAAGCCCTATGTATGCAATTCCTAGCCTGGATTGCAAATCTCCCCCCAAAATAGGGAGTGTGTTTTTTCATATCTGTATGAAAAGTATTTGACACATAGTTTTGTCAATAAATATTTGTTCAAGTGTTCAAACTTTTCATTGGCTGGCTAATAGCTTTTCTCTGCTATAAATCCATTTGATCGTTCATTGCATTGGTAATATTATAGTCTCACGGTAAATACTGAAGCAAACTCTATTCTCAGACAGGTGGTGGTGGTATATTAAGAATGAATACTCACACTCTAACAAAATGTTCCACATTCCATAAATTCAGTGCATTCCAAGAGGGATTAATTAAGCCTCTATCAGGCTTCCCCCACATGGCACCACATATAAACATTCTGTTGATTTATGTGTATCTTTCTCCTCAGATGTCTGTTTATTACAACCACATTTACAATCTTATGTAAAAATTCTTTGAGATTACTGCAGTTTTGTAGCAATAATCTGGCAATGAATTATCTACATTTCATAATTAAATACTGTAAAAAGCAACACCCAAAGCTTGCCAATGAATTCTTCAACTGTCTTCCCTATGAGCTATTGAAATAGCAAAGCCTTTTTCGGTCATCAGCACATAGATGACTGAAGATTCAGGGGACAGTCCCATTTTTTAAAAATTATCCCACATCAGAATAATAGAACAGTAATTTGAATTACTTTGGTTTTTATCTCTAAACACAAATTCCAGATTACTAAAAACATGCAAGTTTTCCTAACTTACTATTAGGGTTATAAAAGGAAGAATATTCTTAATAAGAAGTCTGAGGAAAGAGAGAGTGTATTTAGAAATAAGACAGTGTTCAGTAAATAGAGGACAAAGTCAATTGTGATAACACCATGGTATTGGATTTATATAAAAGTTGCCCTTGATGTTCTAAGAGAAGAATGCATTCATGTTAGTCTGAGCTACCCTGCTCCAGCAGGGGCAGGCAGCTTGTTACTTATCTGGGATAGAACAGGTAGAGCCGATTTGGGAACCTAGCTCTAGACCCAATTCTGTGTTCTAGGTAGGATAGGAACAGGATGGCAGGTGAGGGCTGGCCCAATCAGAGTTGATGAAAGGAAGTGGAAAAAACAGGTAAGGGATGTATAACCATATAAAAACTCAGTCTCGCAACTGAGTAATCATCTTTATACCACCTTCTTGGGAAAACAACTGTACTCTAAAGATCAAAATTCTAGGACACCTGGGTGGCTCAGTCAGTTAAGTATCTGCCTTCAGCTCAGGTCATGATCTTGGGGTCCTGGGATTGAGTCCCACATCAGGCTCTCTGTTTAGCAGGGCATCTTCTTCTCCCTTTCCCTCTCTTTCTGTGCTATCTCTCTCTCTCAAATAAATAAGTAAAATCTTAAAAAAAGATCAAAATTCTAGATCAGAAAAGTTATGTAATTAAGCATAAAATTAGTGTGAAGTTGGTGGTTGGAAATTCTTAAGGTACATATCTATTTCACACTAGCATATTTGTTTTTAAAAAACTAATTCAGAAATGTTTCAATAAGGAACATGTTGATGGGAACTAACCAAACTCTAAAACTGCTGGTAGAAGCAGATTTATTTTTTTAAATCTTGAATGATTTAGTTGTTTAATATACTCTCTTTCACAATCTGGAACAAAATAACACACATTCCAGCTTCAAAGAACAGAGAATTATTACTTTGAAAGACAGAGAAACTCTGAAGCAAACACTCTAATGGCTTTTACCTAGATCCAGGGGAAGTGTGAAGATCCCAAAGAATAACAAAGGCCAGCCTGATTTGTTCAAGAAGAAATAGAACCGTGCTAGTAAAGTCAGATGAGGTTACAGCATGAAAGAGTCCTGCCCTAGGACATCCTACTTAAAATTGCAAATAGTACTGCCCTGGAACTTCCAATCCCTGGACTTTGCTCTGTTTGCTTTTTTCCCATAGCACTGTCTCCTTCAAATGACTTTATTTTTTATTGTCTGTCTTTTCTCAGCAGAATGTAAGCTCTATGAGGGTTAATGTTGAGTGCCAGTTTTTTTCACTGAGGTATCTCAACATCCTAGAACAGTGCCTGGTAAAGGTTAGATGTTGAATAAATACGTGTTGAACGTTTACTCAGTGAGCCCTATGTAAACAGAACTAGATGACAGCACACCAAGTACGAAAGGTCAGTGTGTTAAGGGGATGAGTGATTCAAACTTACTTATGAGCAAGTAGTGAAATATCTAACAGAGAAGGACCAAGAGTTGAAATTTAGTGAGCCCCAAGATTATAAGGTATTCTGAAGCTTTATTTTTTTTTTAGTTTTTATTTTCTAGAAGAATCTAATGTATAGTATTGTTTTTTACTCTTTTTAAAAATATTTTTATTTAGGGGCGCCTGGGTGGCTCAGTGGGTTAAAGCCTCTGCCTTCGGCTCAGTCATGATTCCAGGGTCCTGGGATCGAGCCCCGCATCGGGCTCTCTGCTCAGCAGGGAGCCTGCTTCCTCCTCTCTCTGCCTGCCTCTCTGCCTACTTGTGATCTCTGTCTGTCAAATAAATAAATAAAATCTTTAAAAAATATATCTTTATTTAAATTAAAATAATTAACATATAATGTATTATTGGTTTCAGAGTTACAAGCCTGTGATTCATCAGTCTTATATAAAACCCAGTGCTCATTATATCATGTGTCTTCCTTAATGTCCATCACCCAGTTACCCAATCTCTCTACACCACTCCCCTCCAGCAACCCTTGGTTTGTTTCCTATGATTAAGAGTCTCTATGGTTTATCTCCCTCTCTGGTTTCATCTTTTGCTTTTTCCTCTCCTATGATCCTCTGTTTCGTTTCTTAAATTCCACATATCAGTGAGATCATATGATGATTGCCTTTCTCTGATTGACTTATTTCACTTAGCATGATACCCTCTAGTTCCATACATATCCTTGCAAATGACAAGATTTCATTTTTTATTGTTGTATAATATTCCACTGTATATATGTTCCACATCTTCTTTATCCATTCATCTGTCAATGGACATCTTGGCTCTTTCCATAGTCTGGCTATTGTGGACATTGCTACCATAACCATTGGGGTGCAGGTGCCCCTTCAGATTACTATCTTTGTATCTATAGGGCAAATACCCAGTAGTGAAATTGCTGGGTAGTTCTATTGCTGGGTAGTTCTATTTTCAACTTTTTGAGGAGCCTCCATACAGTTTTCCAGAGTGGCTGCACCAGCTTGCATTCCCACCAAAAATGTAGGAGGTATCTCCTTTCTCTTCATCCTCACCAACATCTCTCATTTCCTGACTTGTTAATTTTAGCCATTCTGACTGGTGTGAGGTGGTATTGCATTGTGGTTTTGATTTGTATTTCTTTTTTTTTTTAAGATTTTATTTATTTATTTGAAAGAGATCACAAGTAGGTGGAGAGGCAGGCGGAGGGGGAAAGCAGGCTCCCCGCTGAGCTGAGAGCCCAATGCGGAGCTCGATCCCAGGACTCCGGGATCATGACCTGAGCCAAAGGCAGAGGCTTAACCCACTGAGCCATCCAGGTGCCCCATTGATTTGTATTTCTTTGATGCTGAGTGATGTTGAGCATCTTTTCATGTGTCTGTTGGCCATTTATAGGTCTTTGGAGAAATAGCTGTTCGTGTCTTTTGCTCATTTTCTTACTGAATTATTTGTTCTTTGGATGTTAAGTTTGATAAATTCTCTATAGATTTTTGATACTACCCCTTTATCTCATGTCATCTGCGAATATCTTTTCCCATTCTGTCAGTTGTCTTTTCCTTTTATCAGCTGTGTCCTTTGCTTTTTTTCTTTGCAAAAGTTTGTTATCTTGATGAAGTCCCAATAGTTCATTTTTGCCTTTCTTTCTCTTGCCTTTGAACATAGGTCTAGCAAGAAGTTGTTGTGGCTGAGGTCAAAGGGGTTTTTCCCTGTGTTCTCCTCTAGGGTTTTGATGGATTCCAGTTTCACATTGAGGTCTTTCATCCATTTGAGTCTATTTTTGTATATAGCGTAAGGAAATGGTCCAGAGTCATTCTTCTGCACGTGGCTGTCCAATTTTTCCAACACCATTTGTTGAAGAAGCTGTCTTTTTTCCATTGGATATGCTTTCATGCTTTGTCAAAGACTAGTTGCTCATAGGGTTGAGGTTCCATTTCTGGACTTCCTATTCTGTTCCATTGATCTATGTGTTTGTTTTTTGTGCCAGTACCAAGCTGTCTTTATGATTACAGTAATAGAGCTTAAAGTCCAAAATTGTGATGCCACCAGTTTTGGTTTTCTTTTTCAACTTTCCTTTGACTAGTCGGAGTCTTTTCTGGTTCCATACAAATTTTAGGATCATTTGTTCCAGCTCTGTGAAAAATGATGATGGTATTTTGATAGGGATTGCATTAAAAGTGTACATTGCTCTAGTAAGCATAGACATTTTAATAATATTTATTCTTTTTTAAAATTTTCTAAAAATTTTTATAAACATATAATGTATTATTAGCCCCAGGGGTACAGGTCTGTGAATCGCCAGGTTTACACACTTCACAGCACTCACCATATCACATACCCTCCCCAATGTCCATAACCCCACCATCCTCTCCCTACCCCCCTCCCCCTGGTCACCCTCAGTTATTTTTTGTTTGTTTGTTTGTTTGTTTGTTTTGTTTTGTTTTGTGACAGTAAGAGTCTCTTATGGTTTGTCTCCCTCCCAATCCCATCTTGTTTCATGAATTCTTCTCCACTTCCTCATATCAGGGAGATCATATGATATTTGTCTTTCTCTGATTGACTTATTTCACTCAGCATAATACCCTCTAGTTCCATCCATGTCATCGCAAATGGCAAAATTTCATTTCTTTTGATGGCTGCATAGGATTCCATTGTATATATAGACCACTTCTTCTTTATCCATTCATCTGTTGATGGACATCTAGGTTCTTTCCATAGTTTGGCTATTGTGGACATTGCTGCTATAAACATTTGGGTGCACATGCCCCTTTGGATCACTACGTTTGTAGCTTTAGGGTAAATACCCAGTAGTGCAATTGCTGGGTTGTAAGGTAGCTCTATTTTCAACTTTTTGAGGAACCTCCATGCTGTTTTCCAGAGTGGTTGCATCAGCTTGCATTCCCACCAACAGTGTAGGAGGGTTCCCCTTTCTCTGCCTCCTAACCAGCATCTGTCATTTCCTGACTTGTTAATTTTAGCCATTCTGACTGGTGTGAGGTGGTATCTCATTAGTTTTGATTTGTATTTCCCTGATGCTGAGTAATATGGAGCACTTTTTCATGTGTCTGTTGGCCATCTGGATGTCTTCTTTGCAGAAATGTCTGTTCATGTCCTCTGCCCATTTCTTGAGTGGATTATTTGTTCCTTGGGTGTTGAGTTTGATAAGCTCTTTATAGATTTTGGATACTAGCCCTTTATCTGATATGTCATTTGCAAGTATCTTTTCCCAATCTGTCTGTTGTCTTTTGGTTTTGTTAACTGTTTCCTTTGTTGTGCAAAAGATTTTGATCTTGATGAAGACCCAATAGTTCATTTTTGCCCTTGCTTCACGTGCCTTTGGTGATGTTCCTAGGAAGAGGTTGCTGCGGCTGAGGTCGAAGAGGTTGTTGCCTGTGTTCTCCTCAAGGATTTTGATGGGTTCCTTTTCACATTGAGGTCCTTCATCCATTTTGAGTCTATTTTTGTGTATGGTATAAGGAAATGGTCCAATTTCATTTTTCTGCATGTGACTGTCCAATTTTCCCAACACCATTTGTTGAAGAGGATCTCTTTTTTCCATTCAACATCCTTTCCTGCTTTGTCAAAGATTAGCTGACCATAGAGTTGAGGGTCTATTTCTGGGCTCTCTATTCTGTTCCATTGATCTATGTATCTCTTTTTGTGCTGGTACCATACTGTCTTGATGATGACAGCTTTGCAATAGAGTTTGAAGTCTGTAATTGTGATGCCACCAACTTTGACTTTCCTTTTCAATATTCCTTTGGCTATTCGAGGTCTTTTCTGGTTCCATATAAATTTTAGGATTATTTGTTCCATTTCTTTGAAAAAAATGGATGGGATTTTGATAGGGATTGCATTAAATGTGTAGATTGCTTTAGGTAGCATAGACATTTTCCAATATTTGTTCTTCCAATCCAGGAGCATGGAACATTTTTCCATTTCTTTGTGTCTTCCTCAATTTCTTTCATGAGTACTTTATAGTTTTCTGAGTATAGATTCTTTGCCTCTTTGGTTAGGTTTATTCCTAGGTATCTTACGGTTTTGGGTGCAGTTGTAAGTGGGATTGACTCCTTAATTTCTCTTTCTTCTGTCTTGTTGTTGTTGTAAAGAAATGCAACTGATTTCTGTGCATTGATTTTATATCCTGACACTTTACTGAATTCCTGTACAAGTTCTAGCAGTTTTGGGGTGGAGTCTTTTGGGTTTTCCACATATAGTATCATATCATCTGCAAAGAGTGATAGTTTGACTTCTTCTTTGCTGATTTGGATGCCCTTTAATTTCTTTTTGTTGTCTGATTGCTGAGGCTAGGACTTCTAGTACTATATTGAATAGCAGTGGTGATAATGGACATCCCTGCCGTGTTCCTGGCCTTAGCAGAAAAGCTTTTAGCTTTTCTCCATTGAGAATGATATTTGCGGTGGGTTTTTCATACATGGCTTTGATAATATTGAGGTATGTGCCCTCTATCTCTGCACTTTGAAGAGTTTTGATCAGGAAGGGATGCTGTACTTTGTCAAATGCTTTTTCAGCATCTACTGAGAGTATCGTATGGTTCTTGTTCTTTCTTTTATTAATGTATTGTATCACATTGATTTATTTGTGGATGTTGAACAAACCTTGCAGCCCTGGAAAAAATCCCACTTGGTCGTGGTGAATAATCCTTTTAATGTACTATTGGATACTATTGGCTAGTATTTTGGTGAGAATTTTTGTATCTGTGCTCATCAAGGATATTGGTCTGTAATTCTCTTTTTTGATGGGATCCTTGTCTGGTTTGAGGATCAAGGTAATGCTGGCCTCTTAAAATGAGTTTGGAAGTTTTCCTTCCATTTCTATTTTTTGGAACAGTTGCAGGGGAATAGGGATTAATTCTTCTTTAAATGTTTGGTAGAATTCCCCTGGGAAGCCGTCTGGCCTTGGGCTTTTGTTTGTTTGGAGATTTTTGATGACTGTTTCAATCTCCTTACTGGTTATGGGTCTGTTCAGGTTTTCTATTTCTTCCTGGTTCAGTTGTGGTAGTTTATATGTCTCTAGGAATGCATCCATTTCTTCCAGATTGTCAAATTTGTTGGCGTAGAGTTGCTCATAGCATGTTCTTATAATTGTTTGTATTTCTTTGGTGTTGGTTGTGATCTCTCCTCTTTCATTCATGATTTTATTTATTTGGGTCCTTTCTCTTTTCTTTCTGATAAGTCTGGCCAGGGGTTTATCGATCTTATTAATTCTTTCAAAGAACCAGCTCCTAGTTTCGTTGATTTGTTCTATTGTTTTTTTGGTTTCTATTTCATTGATTTCTGCTCTGATCTTTATGATTTCTCTTCTCCTGCTGGGTTTAGGCTTTCTTTGTTGTTCTTTCTCTAGCTCCTTTAGGTATAGGGTTAGGTTGTGTACTTGAGACCTTTCTTGTTTCTTTAGAAAGGCTTGTATCGCTATATGTTTTCCTCTCAGGACTGCCTTTGCTGTGTCCCACAGATTTTGAACCATTGTGTTTTCATTTTCATTTGTTTCCATGAATTTTTTCAATTCTTCTTTAATTTCCTGGTTGGCCCATTCATTCTTTAGAAGGATGCTCTTTGGTCTCCATGTATTTGGGTTCTTTCCAAATTTCCTCTTGTGATTGAGTTCTAGCTTCAGAGCACTGTGGTCTGAAAATATGCAGGGAATGATCCCAATCTTGTGATACTGGTTGAGACCTGATTTAGGACCCAGGATGTGATCTATTCTGGAGAATGTTCCATGTGCACTAGAGAAGAGTATGTATTCTGTTGCTTTGGGATGGAATGTTCTGAATATATCTGTGAAGTCCATCTGGTCCAGTGTGTCATTTAAGGCCTTTATTTCCTTGTTGATCTTTTGCTTAGAAGATCTGCCCATTTCAGTGTGGGGAGTGTTAAGTCCCCTACTATGATTGTATTATTGTCGATGTGGTTCTTTGATTTTGTTATTAATTGGTTTATATAGTTGGCTGCTCCCACTTTAGGGGCATAGATATTTAAAATTGTTAGATCTTCTTGTTGGACAGACCCTTTGAGTATGATAATGTCCTTCCTCATCTCTTATTATAGTCTTTGGCTTAAAATCTAATTGATCTGATATAAGGATTGCCTCCCCAGCTTTCTTTTGATGTCCATTAGCATGGTACATTGTTTTCCACTCCTTCACTTTAAATCTGGAGGTGTCTTTGGATCTAAAATGAGTTTCTTTTTTTGATGGGTTTTGTTTTTTTATCCATTCTGATACCCTGTGTCTTTTGATTGGGGCATTTATCCCATTAACATTCAGGGTAACTATTGAGAGATATGAATTTAGTGCCATTGTATTGCCTGTAAGGTGATTGTTATTGTATATTGTCTCTGTTCCTTTCTGGTCTACTAATTTTAGGGTGTCTCTTTATTTAGAGAACCCCTTTTAATATTTCCTGTAGAGTTGTTTTGGTGTTTGCAAATTCTTTAATTTTTTTTTTTTTTTTTTTTCCTGGAAGTTTTTTTTTTTTTCTTTTTTTTTTCAATGTTAGCCTTTTTGGATATAGGATTTTTGGCTGCATATTTTTCTTATTTAGTGCTCTGAATATATCATGCCAGATCTTTCTGGCCTGCCAGGTCTCTGTGGATAAGTCCACTGCCAATCTAATATTTTTACCATTGTATGTGTACAGACTTCTTGTCCTGGGCTGCTTTCAGGATTTTCTCTTTGTCGCTAAAACTTGTAAATTTCACTATTAGATGACAGGGTGTGAACCTATTCTTATAGATTTTGAGGGGGGTTCTCTGCACCTCCTGGATTTTGATGCTTGTTCCCTTTGCCAAAATTTGGGGTAATATATATATTAGACTGGTGACTAGAACAGGATCACCCACTTAATTTGGGGAGTATTTTGGTGTCTTAGAATAAACTACCTCCCAAAATTTTAAAGAATGAAAAACGTATATAAGGGTAAAAACAATGAAGGGATAGAATATGACTACAAAGATGAAAAAAGTTTTTTTTAAATTTCTACGTAAAGGAGTTGATAAGATAAGTTGGTTGGGAGAATAAAGAAAAAGAAGGTGGCGAGAATTTGCTCGGGCTGGAGATTAGAACAAGCCCGGTGCTAGATTTAGGGTGTATTTTGATCTATTAGAAGAAGTTGTACCCCAAATTTTTTGGAAGAAAAAGCCCTATGTGTATACAGAAAATAAAGTTAGATACAATGAAGGATAAAATATGACTATAATAATGAAGGTTCAAAAAAGATTTTTTTTTTAAAATGAAAGGTATTGTTAAAATAAACTAGTTAAAAAACATTAAAAGAGGAAAGGGTAAAAGTTAAAAAAAATTAGCAGAAGAAAAAAATAAAATTAAAAAAATTAATTAACTTCGCAAGACTAAAGAATCAGGGAGAAAGCCATGAATTCAATGCTTTGCTTTCTCCTTCTCTAGAATTCCACTGTTCTCCTTGGTAAGTGAACTTGGTTTTGGCTGGGTTTCTTGTTGATCTTCTAGGGGAGGGGCATGTTTTAGTGATTCTCAAGTGTCTTTGCCTGAGTCAGAATTGCACCGCCCTTACAGGGGCCAGGTTAAGTAATCCCCTCGGGTTCGGTTTTGGGAGCTTTTGTTCCCTGAATGCTTTCTGTAGAGTTCCAGAGGACGGGAATTAAAATGGCAGCCTCCCAATCTCTGGTCCAGAGGAGCCGAGAGCGCAGGGCCCCACTCCTCAGTGCACCCTCAGAGAAAAGTGCTCAATCACTCCCATCTCCCTGGCCTCTGGCAGCACTCCGAGCTCACCCAGCCTGTGACCAAGAATCTCTGTCTCTGGCACACAGCTCTGCCTGGAGTCTCCAAACCCCACAGATCCCTAAGCTCTTCCAGGGGATGTCTTTCCGGTCTTGTGGGGACCCCACTCACAGAGCAGTGGCCTGTGCCATGGATTACAGTTCAAGGTCACCCTGAGCTGAGAGCTCACTCCTCGGCTCAGTCTCTGTAGCCGGCTTCCCTGCTCTAATACCTGTGAGCTCTGCGATGCTCAGACACCTCTGATCCTTCTGTGACCCCAAGGGACCTGAGACCATGGTGTCCCCACATGGGCTTCACCCCGGTTTAGCCTCTGGAGTGATTTCCCTCTGAGGAGCAGACTTTTAAAAGTCCTGATTTTGTGCTCTGTTGCTCTGCCGCTTGCCGGGAGCTGGCCCCTCCCCACGCAGTCTATCTTCCTGTCACTTTGGATTCACTTCTCCGCTGGTCCTACCTTTCAGAAAGTGGTCAATTTTCTGTTTCTAGAATTGTTGCTCTTCTTCTCTTTGATCTCGTGTTGGATTGTAGGTGTTTGGAATAGTTTGATAAGCTATCTAGCTGATCTCCTGCTACCTGATGTTGTCTCAGCCTCCTACTTCTCTGCCATCTTGACTCCTCTCTCCAACAATATTTATTCTTTCAATCCATGAGCATGGAATATTTTTCCATTTCTTTGTGTCTTCTTCAGTTTCTTTCATGAGTGTTCTATAGTTTTCTGAGTACAGATCCTTTGCCTCTTTGGTTAGATTTATTCCTGGTATCTTTTGGTTTTGGGGGCAATTGTAAATGGGATAGACTCCTTAATTTCTCTTTCTTCTGTCTCATTCTCTAGTGTATAGGAATGCATGCATTCATTCTCTAGTGTACAGGAATGCAACTGATTTCTGTGCACTGATCGTATATAGAGCTACTTTGCTGAATTCCTGTATGAATTCTAGCAATTTTGGAGTGGAATCTTTTGGGTTTTCCACATAGAGTATCATGTCATCTGCAAAGAGTGAGAGTTTATCTTCTTCTTTGCTGATTCTAATGCCTTTCATTCCTTCTTGTTTTCTGGTTGCTGAGGTTAGGACTTCCAATACTATATTGAACAGCAATGGCGAGAGAGGACATCCCTGCTGTGTTCCTGATCTTAGAGGAAAAGCTCTTCTTTTCCCCATTGAGAATGATATTCACTGTCTTTTCATATATGGCTTTTATGTTATTGAGGTATGTTCTCTCTAGCCCCACACTGTGAAGAGTTTTAACTAAGAAAGAATGCTGTACTTTGTCAAATGCTTTTCTGCATCTATTGAGAGTATCATATGGTTCTTGTTCTTTCTTTTATTTATGTAGTGTATTACATTGGTTGGTTTGTGGATGTTGAATCAAACTTGCAGCCAAGGAATAAATCCCATTTGGTCGTGGTGAATTATCCTTTTAATGTACTGTTGGATACTATTGGCTAGTATGTTGGTGAGAAGTATTGCATCCATGTTCATCAGGGATATTGGTCAGTAATTCTTTTTGGTAGGGTCTTTTTCTGGTTTTGGGATCAAGGGAATGCTGGCCTCATAAAATTAGTTCAAAAGTTTTCTTTTCATTTCTATTTTTTGAAACAGCTTCAGAAGCATAGGTATTAATTCTTCTTTAAATGTTTGGTAGAATTCCCCTGGGAAGCTATCTGGCCCTGGGCTCTTTTGGGGGGAGCCCAAAAGCCCTGGGGTTTTGTTAGGAGATTTTTTTATTACTGCTTCAATTTCCTTGCTGATTATGGGTCTGTTCAGGTTTTCTGTTTCTTCGTGGTTCAGTTTTGGTAGTTTACACATCTCTAGGAATGGATACACTTTTTTCAGATTGCTTAATTTGTTGGCATATAGGTGTTCATAAAATGTTCTTACAATGTTTGTATTTCTTTGGTGTTGGTTGTTATCTCTCCTCTTTCATGATTTTATTTACTTAGGTCCTTTCTCTTTTCTTTTCTTCTTTTTTTTTAAATCTTTTTTTATTAATCTTTTTTTAAATTTATTTTCAGCATAACAGTATTCATTGCTTTTGTACCACACCCAGTGCTCCATGCAATTTGTGCCCTCTCTAATACCCACCACCTGGTTCCCCCAACCTCCCACTCCCCCACCTCTTCAAACCCTTCAGATTGTTTTTCAGAGTCCATAGTCTCTCATTGTTCACCTCCCCTTCCAATTTCCCCCAACTCCCTTCTCCTAACTCCCCATGTCCTCCATGCTATTTGTTATGCTCCACAAATAAGTGAAACCATTTGATAATTGACTCTCTCTGCTTGATTTATCTCATTCAGCATAATCTCTTCCAGTCCCGTCCATGTTGCTACAAAAGTTGGGTATTCATCCTTTCTGATGGAGACATAATACTCCATAATAGTGTATATGGACCACATCTTCCTTATCCATTTGTCCATTGAAGGGCATCTTGGTTCTTTCCACAGTTTGTTGACTGTGGCCATTGCTGCTATGAACATTGGGGTACAGTTGGCCCTTCTTTTCACTACATCTGTATCTTTGGGGTAAATCCCCAGTAGTGCAATTGCAGGATCATAGGGAAGCTCTATTTTTAATTTCTTGAGGAATCTCCACACTGTTCTCCAAAGAGGCTGCACCAACTTGCATTCCCACCAACAGTGTAAGAGGGTTCCCCTTTCTCCACATCCCCTCCAACACATGTTGTTTCCTGTCTTGCTAATTTTGGCCATTCTAACTGGTGTAAGGTGATATCTCAATGTGGTTTTAATTTGAATCTCCCTGATGGCTAGTGATGATGGACATTTTTTCATGTGTCTGATAGCCATTTGTATGTCTTCGTTGGAGAAGTGTCTGTTCATATCTTCTGCCCATTTTTTGATACGATTTTCTGTTTTGTGTGTGTTGAGTTTGAGGAGTTCTTTATAGATCCTGGATATCAACCTTTTGTCTGTACTGTCATTTGCAAATATCTTCTCCCATTCCGTGGGTTGCCTCTTTGTTTTGTTGACTGTTTCCTTTGCTGTGCAGAAGCTTTTGATTTTGATGAAGTCCCAAAAGTTTATTTTTGCTTTTGTTTCCTTTGCCTTTGGAGACATATCTTGAAAGAAGTTGCTGTGGCTGATATCGAAGAGATTACTGCCTATGTTCTCCTCTAGGATTCTGATGGATTCCTGTCTCACGTTGAGGTCTTTTATCCATTTTGAGTATATCTTTGTGTACGGTGTAAGAGAATGGTCGAGTTTCATTCTTCCACATATAGCTGTCCAGTTTTCCCAGCACCATTTATTGAAGAGACTGTCTTTTTTCCACTATACATTTTTTTCCTGTTTTGTTGAAGATTATTTGCCCATAGAGTTGAGGGTCCATATCTGGGCTCCCTCCCAAAAAACAAGAGCCCAGGACCTGACAGATTCCCTGGGGAATTCTACCAAACTTTCAAAGAAGAAAATACACCTATTCTCCTGAAGCTGTTTCAAAAAATTGAAGCAGAAGGAAAACTTCCAGACTCTTTCTATGAAGCCAGATTACCCTGATCCCCAAACCAGGCAAAGACCCTACCAAAAAGGAGAATTTCAGACCAATATCACTGATGAATATGGATGCTAACATTCTCAACAAGATCTTAGCAAACAGGATCCAACAGCACATTAAAAAGATTATCCACCATGACCAGGTGGGATTCATTCCTGGGCTACAAGGATGGTTTAACATTCGCAAATCTATCAATGTGATAGAACAAATTAATAAGAAAAGAGAGAAGAACCACATGGTCCTCTCAATTGATGCAGAAAAAGCATTTGACAAAATCCAGCATCCATTCCTGATTAAAACACTTCGAAGTATAGGGATAGAGGGAACATTCCTGAACTTCATCAAATCTATCTATGAAAGACCCACAGCAAATATCATCCTCAATGGGAAAAAGCTTGCAGCCTTCCCGTTGAGATCAGGAACATGACAAGGATGCCCACTCTCACCACTCTTGTTCAACATAGTATTAGAAGTCCTAGCAACAGCAATCAGACAACAAAGAGAAATAAAAGGTATCCAAATTGGCAATGAAGTAGTCAAACTCTCTCTCTTCGCAGATGACATGATTCTTTATATGGAAAACCCAAAAGACTCCACCCCCAAACTATTAGAACTCATACAGCAATTCAGTAATGTGGCAGGATACAAAGTCAATGTACAGAAATCAGTGGCTTTCTTATACACTAACAGTGAAAATACAGAAAGGGAAATTAGAAAATCGATTCCATTTACTATAGCACCAAGAACCATAAGATACCTGGGAATAAACCTAACCAAAGAGGTAAAGGATCTGTACTTGAGGAACTACAGAACTCTCTTTTCTTTTTGATAAGTCTGGCCAGGGGTTTATCAATCTTATTATTTCTTTCAAAGACCTAGCTCCTAGTTTCATTGATCTGTTCTACTTATCTTTTGGTTTCTATTTCATTGATTTCTGCTCTGATCTTTATTATTTCTCTTATTTAGAATTTATTTGCTGTTCGTTCTTCAGGTCCTTTAGGTATAAGGTTAGGTTGTGTATTTGAGAAATTTCTTGTTTTTTGAGAAAGGCTTGTATTGCTTTTTATTTCCCTCTTAGGACCACTTTTGTTGCATTCCAAAGATTTTGAACAGTTGTGTTTTCATTCACATTTGTTTCCATGAATTGTTTAAATTCTTCTTTAATTTCCGGGTTGACTAATTCATTCTTTTGTAGGATGCTCTCTAGCCTCCTTGTATTTGAGTTCTTTCCAAATTTCCTCTTCTTACTGAATTCTAGTTTCAAAGCATTGAGGTCCAAAAATATGCAGGGAATGATCCCAGTCTTTTGGTATTGGTTGATACCTGATTTGTGACCTGGTATGTAATCTATTCTGGGGAATGTTCCATGCACATGAGAGAAGAATGTGCATTCTGTTGCTTTAGGATGGAAAGTTCTGAATATATCTATGAAATCCATCTGGTCTAGTGTGTCACTGAAAGCCCTTTATCTTTGTTGATCTTCTGCTTAGATGATCTGTCCATTGCAGTGAGGGGTTGTTAAAGTCCCCTATTATTATTGTATTATTATGGATATGTTCTTTGATTTTGTTATTAATTGGCTTATGTATTTGGCTGCTCCCATGTTGGGGACATAAATATTTATAATTGTTAGATTTTCTTGTTGAAAAGACCCTTTAATTATGATATAGTGTCCTTCCTCAGCTCTTATTACAGTCTTTGATTTAAAATCTAATTTGTCTGATATAAAGATTGCCACCCCAGATTTCTCTTTTTTTATTTTAACATCTTAATTTTATTTAATTTTTTCAGTGTTCCAAAATTCATTGTTTATGCACCACACCCAGTGCTCCATGCAATACATGCCTTCTTTAATACCCAATAACAGGCTCACCCATCCCCCAACCCCTTCACGTCCAAAACCTCAGTTTGTTTCTCATAGTCCACCATCTTTCGTGCTTCATCTCCCCCTCCAATTTCCCCCAATTCACTCTTCCTTTTCTTCTCCTAATGTCCTCTACCTTATTCCTTATGCTCCACAAGTAAGTGAAGCCATATGATAATTGACTTTCTCTGCTTGACTTATTTCACTCAGCATGATCTCCTCTAGTCCCATCCATGTTGATATAAAAATTGGGTATTCATCCTTTCTGATGGAGGCGTAATATTCCATTCTATATATGGACCACATCTTCTTTATCCATTCATCTGTCAAAGGGCATCTTGGTTCTTTCCATAGTTTGGTGATTGTGGACATTGCTGCTATGAACATTGGGAAAGAGATAGCTCTTCTTTTCACTTCTTTTCTGTATCTTTGGAGT
This sequence comes from Enhydra lutris kenyoni, assembly GCF_002288905.1. Classification (NCBI taxonomy): domain Eukaryota; kingdom Metazoa; phylum Chordata; class Mammalia; order Carnivora; family Mustelidae; genus Enhydra; species Enhydra lutris. Next base: position 55,121,755 of record NW_019154086.1, on the reverse strand, counting down.
AAATACCCAGTAGTGCAATTGCAGGGCCATAGGGTAGCTTTATTTTTATTTTTTTTTAAGATTTTATTTATTTATTTGACAGAGAGAGAGATCACAAGTAGGCAGAGAGTCAGGCAGAGAGAGAAGGGGAAGCAGGCTCCCTGCTGAGCAGAGAGCCTGATGCGGGGCTCGATCCTAGGACTCTGAGATCATGACCTGAGCTGAAGGCAGTGGCTTAATCCACTGAGCCACCCAGGCGCCCCTATTTTTAATTTTTTGAGGAATCTTCACACTGTTTTCCAAAGTGGCTGCACCAATTTGCACTCCCACCAACAGTGTAAGAGGGTTCTCCTTTCTCCACATCCTCTCCAGCACTTGTTGTTTCCTGTCCTGTTGATTTTGGCCATTCTAACTGATGTAATGTGGTATTTCAATGTGGTTTTGATTTCTTTTGATGTCTATTAGCATGAAAATTGGTTTTCAACCACCTCATTTTAAATCTGGAGATATCTTTGGATCTAAAATGAATCTCTCACAGACAACATATCAACGAGGCTTGCTTTTTTTTTTTTTTTTTTTTTTAAATCCAGTCTGATACCCTGTGTCCTTTGATTAGGGAATTTAGCCCATTTACATTCAGAGTAACTATCGAAAGATATGAATTTAATGCCATTGTGTTACCTGTAAAATGACTATTGATTTATATTGTCTCCATTCCTTTCTGGTCTTTGTTACGTTTGGGCTCTCTTTTTGCTTAGAGGATTCCTTTTAATATTTCTTATGGGGCTGGTTCAGTGATCAAAAAGTCTTTAAGTTTCTGTTTGTCCTTGAAACTTTTTATTTCTCCTTCTATTTTGAAAGGATTCCTAGCTGAATAAAATATTCTTGGCTGCATATTTTTCTCATTTAGCACTCTGATTATATCATGCCAGTCCTTTCTGGCCTGCTAGGTCTCTATAGATAGGTCTGCTGCCAGTCTAATGTTTCTTCCCCTGTACATTACTGACTTCTTGTCCCAAGCTACTTCTAGTATTTTCTCTTTGTCTCTGAGATTTTTAAGTTTCTGATCATATGTTGGGGTGTTGACCTGTTTTATTTATTTTGATGGAGGTTCTGTATGCCTCCTGGATTTTGATGTCTATTCCCTTCCCCAGATTAGGGAATTTCTCTGCTATAATTTGCCTCAATATACCTTTTGCCCCCCTCTCTCTTTCCTCTTCTTCTGGGATCCCAATTATTGTAATATTGTTTTTGCTTTATAATATCACTTATTTCTCAATTTTTCCCCTTGTGATCCAGTAGTTGTTTATCTCTTTTTCTCAGCTTCTTTATTCTCCATCATTTGGTCTTCTATATCACCAAAGCCTCCATTTATGATTGCATCTCATTAATAACCTTTTTGAATTTGACTTGTTTAGACTGGGTTGGACTTGTTCAGAAAGGGATTCTCTAGTGTCTTTTATACTTTTTTCAAGCCCACCTAGCATCTTTATAATTGTTATTCTGAACTCTAGTTCTGACATCTTTCTTAGGTCCATACTGATTAGGTCCCTGGCAGTCAATACTGTCTCTTGTTCTCTTTTTTGAGGTGAGTTTTTCCATCTTGTCATTCTGTCCAGAGAATATGAATAAGAGAACAAAATACTAAAAGGTCAACAATTACCCCAGGTAAATATGTATGAAACAAATCAGATGAGTCCTGAAACTGGGAAAGAAAAAAAAAAAAGAATATAATTAGGCAGATGAGAAGAATAGAGCAATACATGGGTTCTCTGTGTATTTTGGTCTGATTTTTTAGAAAATTAGATCCCAAAATTATAAAGAAAAAATTAATATATGTACAAAAATATAATTACATACAATGAAAGGATAGAATGTAACTGTTAAAATAGAAATTAAAAGACAAGAAGAAAACAAAAGAGAAAAAAACTAACAAAAACAAATAAAGGAAGGGATATAAACAGTAGGTGAACAGAACAGAGCAATATACTATCTCCTGAGTGTAATTTGGCCAGTTTGTTAGAAGAAACTATGTCTCAAAATTATAAAGAAAGAAAAACTTATATATACAAGATAAAATTAAATACATTGAAAGGATAGAATGTAACTGTAAAGTCTTTAGCAAAAAAAAAAAAAATAGAACAGAGCCATACATTAGATTTTGGGTGTATTTTGGTCTGTTAGAACAAACTACACTGCCAAATTGTAAAGAAAGGAAAATTTACATATATATACAAAAAATAAGATTAAATACAACAAAGGGATAGAATATAACTATAAAAATGAAAGTTAAAAAAGATTTTTAAAAAGAGTTGATAAAATAAGAATTGGTTGAAAAGGGAAAGAAAACATTTTTTAAAAATTAAAGTTGAAAGACTAAAGAATCATGGGGGAAAAGCTGTGAATTCTACATTCTGTATTCCTCTAGCTCTGGAGTTTTGCAGTTCTCATTGATTAGTAAACTTGGTCTTGGCTGGTTTTTCTTGCTGATCTTCTGGGGGAGGGGCCTGTTGTGTTGATTCTCAAGTATATTTGCCCCAGGCAGGATTGTACAGCTCTTGCTAAGGGCCAGGTTAAGTAAGCTGCCCCTGGTTGCTCTATGTGGCTTTTGTTCCCTAAAGGCTTTCCACACAGGTTTAGAGCATGAGAGTAAAAATGGCAGCCTCCTAATCTCCAGCTCTAGAGCCAAGAGCTCAAGCAGTCAGTCACTCTGCTCTCCCAGGTATCCAGCCACACTCAGTGCTCACCCAGTCTATGTCCAAGTGTTTCTATCTCAAGAACATGACCCCCTTTTGAGTTTCCAAAACCTCCAGACTCCTAAAGTGTGTTCCTGCCCCACTCCTCTCTGGGGAGGAGGGGGGAGTCTCATGAGTTCTGCCACTTGCTGGGCCCTGCATGCGGAGAGCAATCATGTGACCATACCATGGTTCATGGTATATGGTAACCCTTAGTTGAGAGCCCACTCCTGGGTTCTCTTGCAGTTTGTTTCCCCAATCTGGTGCCTGAGAGCTCTGCCACACTCAGGCACCCCTGGTATTCCTGTGACCCCAGGGTCCTGAGACCACACTCTCCCAGTTAGGGTTCTCACTCTGCTTGGCCACCTGAGTGATGTCCCTCACTGGAGCAAACTTCTAGAAGTTCTGATTTTGTGTTCCACCACTATATCACTTGCCATTAGCTGCCTGATGGAGGCCCCCTTCCTCCTGCAGTCTATCTTCTCATCTATCACGTCGGATTAACTTCTCCACACTTCCTACCTTGCAGAAAGTAGTTGCTTTTCTATTCATAGAGGTGCAGCTATTCTTTTATTTGATCTCTGGTTGAGTTCATAGGTATTCAGAATGATTTGATAGTTATTTAGCTGAATTTCTGGGACCAGATGAAATTAAGTTTCCTTAGTCCTCTGCCATCTTGGACTCTCCCCCCACCCTGAAGTTTTAAAGCCTGAAGCAAGTCAGTTAATAAGTGGGAATCCAGAAGACCTTTGACTCTGGCACACACTGTTAGTTAACTAACCACTTTCCATTCCCAACTCTTAATTGCCATCTGAAATCTATCTTTGTTTATACTGACATTATACACAACTTCAGAGGGGGAACCATAGTTGGTCTAAGCCAATTGTGTCCACCCTTTTCCCAGTTTCTCAGTCTTTCAGTCTGATCAGTGAGAACTCAAGTGGAAGTCAACCAGACATATTTCTAGAAAATTAAAATTAAATTTCTGATAAGTAGAGACATAAATGATTGCATGGCCCTTCCCTCTCCTTCCTGTCTTGCACATAGGACATAAGAAATGGAACTGCACCAGCCATCTCAAGTGACTAAGGAAACATCAAGAGAATTTCAGGGTCATCTGCTTTTACCTCATTGGCACTGAACCAACACTAACAGGTATCTATTTTGGGATCTCTTATTAAATAGGAACAATAAATTTTCCTTATTTAATCTACTATACTAGTTACTTACCTTTTATTCTCAAATGTATTTTACATCTTTTCCTCTAAGTGTTATTTCCAAACTCTTTTGCCAGCTGATGTCCAACTAAATATAGGCCATTGGCAGAGTAGCAGAGGATTGAAAAATGAGAAGAAAGGAGAAGCCAGAGAATTTCTCCATCCGTTCCTCTGCTTTAGGCTATATTTCCAGCATTGGCTGTGTCTTTTCCATAACCTTAACTCCTGATGATCATTCCTCTTCCATGGTCCCATCTTCCTCAAGCATCTATCTTATAGATCCAGCCCCAGGTGGCAAAGTTATAGTTATAGTCCTAAGTTATAGTAAGCATCATCTCTTTCATTTGTCCCTGAATCCCTGTGAGTGGTGGTGTCTTCCCACTTTTACCAGTCTTTGAGCTATTACTCTTTGAAACACCTTATTTGGTTTCTTAGCTTTTCCAACCCCTTTGTAACTAGTTCTCTATATTAAATTATTATTTATTGTATTACCTTTAGAGATTGTATTACTCTTTGGAGATTGTATTACTTTTTTAAATTGAAGTATAATTGACATACAATATCATATTAGTTTCAAGTGTACAACACAATGATTTGTCACTTATATACATGTTATGAAATGTTCACTAGGCTAAGTGTAATTACCATCTGTCACCATGCAAAGTTATTATAATATTATTGACTATATTCCCTATGCTGTATATTACATCCCCATGACTTATCTATCTTATAACTGGAAGTTTGTTCTTCTTAATCTTATCCACTAATTTCATCCATTCTCCCGCCCTCCTTCCCTCTGGAGACCACCAGTTTGATCTTTGTAGTTATGAGTCTGTTTCTATTTTGTTTTATTTGATCATTTTTTTTTTAGATTCCACATTTATAAGTGAAATCATACAGTAGTTGCCTTTCTCTTTCTGACTTATTTCACTTAGCATAATACCCTTTAGGTCTACCCATGTTGTTGCAAATGGCTAGATTTCATTCATGTTCATGGTTGAGTAATATTCCAGTGTGTGTGTGTGTGTGTGTGTGTGTGTGTCACATCTCTTCTATCCATTCATATAAATTATTAATGTTAGATTACCTGGCATGGACTGAGTTTTCCTGACTGGATCCTGACTGATATAGAACCTTAGTTAGATTTTCCCTTACCTGAAAAATCACTTCCTGAATTGATTCAAACCTTAAGAAATAGTTAAAGCTCCTTTACCTTGTGGATGTGTATATTTTAGTGAAGACCACCTTCCTTTATAATATATCTTACCATACCAAATCATTGTCTTTACTCTTTCCTCACCCACACTGAGGTAATAGTCACCTTGTAAAAGTCATGGTTGCTCCCTGCCTGGAATCTGAGAATTATACTGAAATTTGACTTTCCTACACCGTATTTGGAACACTCTTTCTTATTTGATCTCTAACTCACTCTATCCCAGTGGCTCTACCCTGATTCACCCTCTCTACCAAGAGCCTTAAGATTTATGACATATGTACATGTATGACCTTCCCAGTGATTTTCTTGGGTATGCTCACCAACAGCCATAAAGCAAATGAGGTGCTGCTCTGTCTGAAACCAATGGTCTGCAGGAACCAAAAGCAGCCTAGACCTAAAAACCTCTGGCCTGCTATCCCTGCAAAGAAAGATCCAAACTCTGTGCTCTGTGTGTGCATGTATGCATGCATGCGTGTGTGTGTGTGTGCATATGTACTACAGGATGAATTTTGAAGTCCCTTCTTCTAATGGGTGGTGGAAAGCATAGGAAGTTTGGAGTATAAATATATTCATTATTTCAGCCAATATATATTGAGCTATTTTTTTGTGTTCATAAGTGATATAGTGGGTAACACAACAGAAAAGTCCCTACTCTCTGTTCTCCAAGAGTTGTTTCTGACTCTCCAGAATGGTAAAGAAAGCCACTTACAGCCAGCAGATTATGTTATTTAAGGTTATTAAAGTAATGTTTTCACAAAAAGCAGAGTCAAAACCTTAATATCGATATTTTCATCCTATGAGATTAGATTATGTTTGCTGTCTTCTCCTAAAATGAATGTTCATCCTGGCAAGGTATGTTTGCTTTCAGGGCAAATCAGCAAGAAAATAAACCAGAACTCCCGATGATAGGTGGACCAAAATCAAATGGAGCCCCCACTTTTGCTTTTTTTCACTGACTAGAATCCAAACCTTCCCCCAACCATAGTCAACAACATCTAAGTTGAAGAGTCCTCATGAGCAACCAGTCCAGACTGAGGGATCTAGAGCACGCAGGATGCAAAAAGGATTTAAGTGGAGGGAGGAGGGAGAGATAATCTCTTATTTTGGAAGAGTAGAATTCTCAGAGGAGAGAGAGAGACACATAGAGAAAGAGATTGAGGGTGTGGCAAGAGAGATCATGTCTTCATGGGTATTCATTTTGAACGCTTAAATATGTCAGACTCTGTAGCTACACCTGAAAAAATGCTTTTTAAGTTTCAATTTAGCATTAATACTCCAGGATTCTAAGATTTAGAGCAAAATTTTTTTAAAAATTAATCAGTTGGATTATATTGCAGTTGACAAGACTCAATTTTTCTGTAGAAGATGTGCTGTATTTTTATTAGTGCTCACAAAGAAATAAAAATTAAATCCTAATTTTCAAAAGCAGTTGTAAATTTTAATATAGGAAAATCCAAGTTCAGTTAACATCACACCGGTCTTTAAAATCAAGATTACCCAGTGATGGGTATTAAGGAGGGCACATACTGCATGGAGTACTGGGTGTTATAAACAAACAATGAATCAATATTCCTTCTAAAAGTAAAAAGCAGTTTCTGCATTAAAATGAAGTGAGATTCTTAAATTGTTCTAACAACACTAACTTAACTTTTATGATCTGGTTTAATTTTCACAAACACCCTATCAGGTAAGTACTATTTTAAATCCTATTTATAGATGTGAAAATTAGGATGTGGAAAATCTGAATAAACTGTTTAAATTCACCTGGCCAGTTAAATGATGGAGCCAGAATTGGAATGTTCAAAACTTGTAGCTAGTTCACTACCCTATAGTGCATCAGATTGACTAGCAGATGTTACAGGAACAAAAGACTAAGAAAAATCTTGAACTCTGCTTACTTTGATAATTTTTCCTAAGAAATTTCAAACAAAAAATGTTTTGTGTCTTTTTTCTTAATAAACATATATTGCTCTCCTTGGTAAAATTCATACTTGTGATATATATACTAATCCATTTTCATCAAGTGATTAAATCATTTCACATAAGAAACTGTTTTCCTAAATATACAAAAAATAAATTCGAGCAAACAATTGTAAAGCTAAGCACAACTCAAGAAATCGTTTCCCCAGATATCACATCCCACAAAGGCCACAACCATATGCAAAAACAGCTAGGTGTGTAGTTTTCCAAGAATAGGATCACGGTTTTGTGCTTTTAGCACTATAATTGGTAGAGGTTAAAAACAGAGTAGAATACCTTCTCCAGACTTCTGAGGAGAGGCAAGAATCTTAGCAATTACTTCCACTTGAAACTTCTGTCTAGCCTGCTTAGCATAGGACTTTCATCATGTGTGGTATATAAATTTTTTGGATCTTGAATTGTTTACTATTTCTTCCTCTGTAAGTGAAAAAGATGATTTCCTGGGTGAAATAGATGGGAAGATAACAGATGTGTTCCAGGACCTACAGCAAAGGCACTTGAAGACTGGAGTTATGCCCATTATTGAGTTTATCAGGGGCCAGCCTCAAGGAACTAGTCAGAGACAACACCAAAGAGCTTCCAACTCTAAAGGCCCTTGTTTTCCAAGCTCTTTATCTTCAATTTAGGAGATAAGTAGCAACAAAATTGTGTATATCACTTCCTATAGCACCCTTGCTCCCTTTCTTCATATCCCTTCATCCAGTTTCAAAAATGAAATACAACAGACTTTATCACCCTCACTCAGTGATCTCTTTACAGCTCAAAGCATGATTGTCCTCAACTGCTTATTGGAACAGGTCCACCTTCCACATTTTGTGAACACAGCTGCTGACTGCCTTATCAGAGGGGCAAAGAATGGTCAGCACAGCCCACAAATTTATTTTTCTTAGTTAAAAATAAAAACATAGCCAGACAGCAGTCTGGGGATTGGCAGTGAATGGAAGGATATAGAACACTATTATGGAAAGGGAGGAGAAAAATGGCAACACTCAGCTCCATGGAGCCTGGCTTTTTTATAATTTTTTAATGTCTGTGAACTGATAGCTATTGATGGAGTTTGTGAAATCAGCTGACTCCAGCTGTATTGAATTTATAGTGAAGATCAGTCCTATCCTAAACTCCCAAACTTCTATGTATAGTACATTACCCCAAACTTTACTGGGGCCCTCCAAAAAAGCCCACATGCCACAGGTTAGGAGATCGAGGATACTGATTCTCCAGCATTGAATGTAGAACTTGTAAACAGTGTTCTCAACTTGAGCTGCATATTGAAACCCCTCAACAGCTTTAAAAACTGCTAATGCCTGAGCCCTGGTCCTCGGCATTTCTGATTTAATCGAGTTAGTTAAGCTTAGGCATCAGAATTTTCTCATTCATCATTTTCTCATTCATTGGTTTTTCTCATTGTAGACAAAACTGAGACCCACTGCTGTGGAATGCCACATCTGAGGTCCAGACCCCCTGCCTGCACACCAGAAGATTCCGGAGGATGGGGAAGCAGGATTTGAAAGAGTGCCAGTGAATATGGTTTTGGCCATATGAGGCAGTCTGTGACTTTGCAAATCACTTCTTTAAATGATGACTACAGTTTAAGGATGGAAGTCTACCTGAGCATACCCACATGTCTCACTTTCCAACAATATAAAACCTCACAGATATGAGTCAAAACTACAAAGACTGATCAAAGCCTCTCTTTCCTCCTACTCACCAACAATAAGTAGTATTAGTGGGCCAAGGATGAATCCCTCTAATCTGCTATTTGCTTCCTGGATATGACTTCCAGCCTAATTGAACTTAAACTCAGAATTAAATCACGAGAACATATCTTTGCCCCATAAATCAGGTTGACCTGAAAGATATGCTACCTCTTCCCTTATTGCTATGTCAAACACAGGAATTTGTCCCTCAGAGGACTAGGAATAGGGCAAGGTCTTCAGAATTCTCAGAATTAGAGGTACATCCAATTTGACTTTAAAGATTTCCTGAAATCATGCATTAAACAAAGGCCTTAAGACCTCTCTCTGGTTCCCTTCAGAGTATGTGAGTAATAAATTTATTACCCATGTTACATGAAAGTCCTTTGTGGACTTTTCCAGAGTCTCGAATCTAATCATGGTTAAGCCAACAAAGGGATTATAGCTTTATCGGGAGCTTATTTTGCAGAAGTGCCACATAGCTTTGCCAGAGAGAATATCCTGTTTTTCCCACTATGTTGAGCTCAAAGATCCCATTAAATAAAGTTGAGGTCTTCAGTTATGCAGAAATATAAACAGACTGCTCAGTGTGATTTGGAATTATATTTTTATTTAGAAAAAAATACTGTCCAAATACTAAACAATGTTGACCTCCATAATTCAGAAACCTGGATATGATAGAAGGAGAAATTCTAAAGTCTCTCCACTGGAAAAAAAGGCAATACATATTCAAAGCATGCACACACACACACACACACACACACACACTTTGCCATTTTCTGTATCCTAACCATGGAGTCTACTTGATTATTAATGATGCCTAAAGTTTTTCAATGGATAAACTATTAAGAACTATTAAGAATATGGGACAATTTGGGTAGAAAGCTTTGTAAAATCAAGTCTAAACCTTTCTCTTTTTTTAAAGATTTTATTTACTTATTTGAGAGAGAGAGAGTGAGAGAGAGAAAGCACGAGATAGGGGAAGGTCAGAGGGAGAAATAGAGTCCCGCTGAGCAGGGACTCCCATCCCCCAACACAGGACTCTCCTGGAACTCCAGGATCATGACCTGAGCCAAAGGCAGATGCTTAACTGAGTCACCCAGGAGCCCTAAACCATTCTGAGATTCAATTAGTTTAGCCTAATAGGAGCATATGGTATTTTGTGGGCTTGGTGATAGGTAGCTTGAGAAAAATATTATAGATAGGCTGAGGTGGCTGTATTATGTAGATTTCCATAGACTAAAGATCTAATTCTGCCTTAGTTGTAAGTAAGACAAACTAGTGAAATACAAGGTCTATGCCCACATAGGACTAGATCCAATCAATCACTTTAAAACAAAATAATTTCCAATTATATGTAAAATTATGAACCTCAATTACAAGGAAAAAAATCTCTTGTATATCCTCAGATGGCCATATCTTTCTACTGACAGATGAAACTCAAACCACATCTCCTCAGGTGCATTTCTTACAGTGCAGTGATGAGTGATTTAGTACAAGATGGTGGCAATGGAAGAGGGCTATAGAATTGGCTCTTCTGAAAGGACAATGATAACTCAATTCCACATTGCATTTTTGTCCACTCACATTGTGGCTATAAAAGCAGCATGGTTGAGCCTCTGGCTTGGCCCCCTTGTAATCAGAGAGATTAAACTTTCAAAAATGGTTGCCATAAAATCCCCCATTCTTCTCTCTCTTCTAGTATAAGACCTTGCCACCCCCCATCAAGAAGGGAGTCTGATTCCTCTTGGTGTGAATCTGGGCAGAGCTTGTGGCTGCTTCTACTAGTAAAGCATGATAGAAGTGATGCTGTGTGAGTTCCAAGATGGGTCATAAAAGGTAATGTAGCTTTGTCTTGTTCTCTAGAATACTTATACTTGGAGCCTGGAACTGTCATGTAAGAAGTTCAACTACCATGAGGTCACCATGCTATCAGGAAGCCAAACCACATGGAAAAACCACAAGTAGGTGCTACATCCAACAGTTCCTGTGACACTCCCAGCAAAGAGTCAATACCAACTGTCAACCCTCTGAGTGAGTCATCTTGAACATCCAGCCCCATCTAACTTTCAGATAATAGCTCCAATGACATCTGATTCCAACTGCTGGAGAGACCCCAAGCCAAAACCATCTAGCCAATCTCTTCCCAAATTCCTGACTCAAAATAATAATTAATAATAATAATAATAATAAGCAAAATAAAATTTCTGTTTTAAGCCACTAAGTTTAGGGGGTAATTTATTATGCAACAATAGCAGCCAGAACAGAATCTTTTCAGAATTACTTTTACTTCCTACTATTCAAACTATTTTAGAATTTAAGAAAATCAGAAATTTCTGACCACCTTCAAGAAAGGAGCCTCTTTTTGAGACACTTGACCCTGAATCTTCCAACATCCTGCTGCTCTTAGAATTTTCTAACAACTAATGGCTCTGACAAGCAGTTATATTATGTAATCAGGTAGAGAAAATTCTATTCATTACAACTCTTCTAAGAGAGATTTCTCTATATATTTGGGAAAATACTCTTTGATCACTGAATTGTGGGAATGAGATGAGAGTAAGGCAGAAAGAGACATTTAAGTTCATGTTCAAGTAGTAATAAGTAGTTGCTGAACTTCCTTTTATGGGGGGGGGAGCCCTATTCACTGTAGTAGACCTTTTTGCTTTGTTAAGCACCTAGCCGAGAAGACATTTCAAGTTTAGGAAAAGAACTGCATTGCTTAGCAAAACAGAGGAAAATGGACCATGTTTGGGAAAATGAAAAGGAGAACACCCTGCTTGCTGAGTAACCAAAATGAGAACTTTGGGGAACAGAGTTGCTTAACAGTGTGTTAAAGGAGTTTGCTATTGAATTTATAAGGAAAATTTTATCCCTTTTCAACCTTATGAGAGTTTTTGTAAATAAATTATTGCTCAATAATTCTCTTGTTGCTAGTGATCTAGAGAGGTAAAGAGATGTTCAGGTAAGCAAGAGGATGAAAAATAGAGTCCATATAGCATGAGCTGGTAGCTAGGGTACCCATATATTTGTAAGGATGTAGCAGTGAAAAATTATTTTTTGAAAAGAGAAAGAAAACTGTCAAAAAATAATTTACCCTATATAGTGCTATGAAGTGTGTAAGCCTGGCAATTCACAGACATGTACCCCTGGGGCTAATAATATATTATATGTTAATAAAAAAAATAATAATTTACCCCAGCTATCACCCAGTCATGGAAGGCCCATTTTATTTAATTTTTTAAAGTTTTTTTTTCTTTTTTTTTTTTTAAATTAGAGAGACAGTGCTACTAGGAGCAGGGGGAGGGGAAGAAGCAGACTCCCCACAGAGCAGAGAGCTTGATAGGGTGTTTGATCCCAGGACCCTGGGACCCTGGAATCATGACCTGAGTCAGAGGCAGACCCTTAATCTACTAAGCCATCCAGATGCCCCAGAAGGCCCATTTTAAAGGAAGAGTTTTACACGTACTGTTGTCCCCTAAAAATTGAGAAAAAGGACAGGTACACAAAAGAATTCCCAAGCATTTTTTACTATTTGTTTTGCTTTGTTTTTTTCCCCAGTGCTAACAGTTGTTTAGTTTTGATGAAGAAATTTGTGGGAAAAGTTGAGCTGTTGATACACAGAAAGGGTCATTTACCAGAGTCGCATAAAAATGGCCCAATGTTTTTACCAACAGCTAACAGTGAGCTTTGTCTCTTGCTATCAATTTCAACCCTTTAAAAATTTTCTTCTTCTCTGCCCCATTTTTGAGAACAAGTCCTAATGTGTTCTATTCTGATGAACAAATGTGCACTAATAATTAATAACTGGCAATAAGTGAGTCTATTTTATGCAGTTTAGTTCCCTGAGTCATTTGCATTTTATTTGTGGCCTATTTGAACTTTGCCCCACAAACTTGGGCAGGAGGAAAGGGTATCATTTTTTTACTTTTTTCAAATTAAATCCAACTTTGAGCCTCTTCCTTCCTGAAATTGTAGAAAAATTCTACTTCTATCATTATTTTTATTGGTAGAGAGAAGTCTTTTCCTGTTAGGCTCCAATTATAAATTAGGAGCTCGATGTGCTTCCTCAAAATAGAGGGGAAAAGTGTGAGCCTTCCGTCCCTCTTAACCTGCTGATAGACACTGTTCAGGTTCTGTTGCTCTCTGTAGTCTGGTGACCCCATAGTTTCCTCCACCATATATGGATATTAGAGCTAAGGCAGGATCCCTGTACTAAGGTTCAGTCTCCTCAGGTGCAGCATTCCTAGTCCTGTCTCCAGCCTGAGTCTCTTTCATGGGGCAAGATTCTCCATGGAGAGTCTCTCCCTCCAGTCTTGGGAAGTCTCCTTTCCCAAAGAAAATTCACTTCTTTCCCATCTCCCTAGCACAAACCTCTCAAGGACTGGTCTCTGGGAACATAAAAGCCAGGAAGCTCTTCTGCTACTGTCCATACGTCATTTTCCCTTCCCGTACCCATAACACAAACCTCCTCAGAGGCAAGGGAGGGGCTCAGAGAGTAAAGCTACCTTCTTGGGAGAGGGAGAGGAAAACATGTTGCAAAAAGAAAATACAAAGTGATGTTTCAACAAAACACTCCAATATGTATTTAATGAGACGCTGCAGAAGCAGTAATATTTTTACTCAAAGGAAGGGGACTTTTAAAATGGGTCCTTCAGTACTCCTCAGGGCTGGGCAGGGGTCCCTCTCCAGACAGGGTCCACTAAATTTCAAAGCACAATGCATTTGAGAAAATCCTGAGTTTAGGGATGTTGTTCTTGGGGTTGCCCCTTGGCATAGGAGACATGCCTGCGAGGACACAGTCCTTAGGAATATATTTTCCTATCCCGGTCCCTACCCTCCAGGAGAACACCAGCAATAATTCTGGGTTAGTTAGCCAAAAGGCAGGCTCTGCCTTACCTGACTCCTGCCAGAAGCAATTCCCTTTGAAAATAGCTTTCTGTGTCAGAAGGAAGGAATAGGACCCTGGCACTGAGCAGACCTCGTACTTCCCTCACACCACTTGTTTACAGGCAGCACAGAGAAGGGAAAATGAGGTCAAGGAGCTGTTGCTATTTCCCTCTTTACTGAGGGAGGGGGCAGATGATCTTCAGTAGCAGATACCTTGATCCACTGCTTGGTGTCAATGAAGCTGTTAAACCTGACATGTGGCTTCGGAGAAGTTCTACTGAAACCCCCTGTTAGTCGTCCAAGAATGGTAAACTTAGAAGTCTAAAGGGATATAGATCTTCATATCCAAACTAAGAGAGGTATTCTAGAAAATCACAGGTTATATTTTTCATAGGACTTTTTTTTTTTTTTTTGCCTTTCACTTTGATTAGGCAACCATCAGCTGAAGACCTTCTGTCCAGTTTCTTATTTCTTTTAGCAGCCTCACTTTATAGATCAGGTAAACTGAGGCTCAGAGGGATTAAATGACTCATTTCAGATCCCATATCTAGTAAATAATATAGTCCAGGACTGCAAGCTAAGATTTCTGATTGCATTTACCCATTTGTGGTCTTTTTGGGTGAATATTTCACCAAAACATTTTTAGGATTATCTGTTCTTTTAAGATAGATGCTTGAAGAAGACTGAAGCTTCCTAGCATTAAGAGGGGTTGAATCCGTGTTAGGAAAACCAGACAAGTATTAACAAAATTCTGAGTAAATTGTCTGTCTCTGCAGATACCAGTAGATCACAGTTGGCAAGGGAAGTCTAAACAGTTCTGTCAATTGCTTTACAAAAAGTTGCTTTCTGTTTATGAACCGTTAGCTCAATTTAAGCATTAGTGTGTATATTGTGTGTGTGTGTGTGTGTGTGTGTGTGTGTATTAGAAGGATCCAGCAGGTACACAAACCAAGCTTTAATATAGAGCTGGAAAGAGCCAAAGAATAAGCACATTGTAGACAACAGAACAACTAGAACGTTCTGTAGCTTTGAAAAATATTGTGGCCAAACAAAATGTTCTGCCAGGGGCAACATGGTTAGCTTTCTATCATTTCAGTATGAACAGGTTATATTTTCAGGTGCTATTGACCTTCAAGGCCAGCCTAATAAACTCTGTTCTTGGGTTGTTCAGTAAGACCAACAGTGGCATTTGGGGAGCTGAGACAGGTGGAGCTAATGTTCAGTTCCCTACAGAGAACTGCATATTTTCCAGAAAGAATCTTAGTCCTCAAAGTATCCTCTAAAGAAGGGGGGGGATATGTTTTCTTTAACAAATTATAACATTTTGAAAGCACTTTTTTCAATTGGATGAGGGTTTCATTAGGACCATGTAATAGTAACTTAATTGAATATTAATTAGTAAAGATTAATTGAACATTTACTACACAGAAGTACCATACCGACATGATCTCATTTAATCTTGAAGAAGGCTCAGGACAAAGGCAGCATTTGTCAGACTTTCAGACACAGAAACCGGGGTTCAGAGGTTTTAAATAATTTGCTTACAAAGGTGCTATAAAAAGTGATGAAACTTTCTGATCTCAGCTCAAGTCTTTCTGACCCCCAAGTCTTACCATTGAGCACACTGCCTCCCAATTTGATATAAGGGAAATGATACCCACATAGGAAAGGTAGGTGTAGGTTCTAGATAACCAAGAACTAATCTGTGAGCATCCATCCTTCCAAATTAGAGTAAACTTGTAATCTTGATGTTCACTTTGAAGGGAACTCCTTTCCATAAGCACAGTCTGTATTTTCCCAGTTTTCTGCTGGGTCTGCTGGAGGAAGAAAAGATATTAAAATAAATTGCCTTGAAGGAAACACTACTTTTTTCAACTTCTGGGACATTAAAAAGAGCAACCCAGCCACATAAAATTAGATCAAAATTAATTTACATGTAAAAAATTCTGAGCTAATCACATAAAGATTATTTTTTCCAAAAGGAAAATTACATGAAAATTTAAATGTCTATTTAAAGACACATTTAATGTCATTTGGATGTTCTTGGAAAGTAAAAATGGTAGCACCAAAAATTGCTAAATTGTGATTGGTTTTGTCTGCTTGATATTACCAATGCTAAGGTCAAGTAGATAAATCACTTTTTTCAGTGCATACACAGACAAAAATAATGTATATCCATAATACACAAAAATACCTATAAATCAATAGGAAAAAACAATAATGCAATAGAAATATAGACATAAATATAAACAAGCAGAGAAACACATGGCTTAAGAACATATAAAAAGCCACTCAACTTCACTAATAATCAAAGATATGCATTTTAAAATCCTGAAATATTTCTTAAAACATTCAGATTAGCAGAAGGTAGAAACAACAATTACAAGCACTGGAGATAATTTAGAAAAATAAAACTCTTGATGTGTAAATTGACACAACCAGTTAGAACAATTGGTTGTATTTTACTAAAATTAAATACATAAACCTATTGCCTAACAATTTCATTTTGCAGATTATCCCCAGAACTCTCAACATATACATAAGGAGACACATGGAAGAATTAGCAGCATAATTTGTCATAGTCAAAACGTGGGGAAATATATCAATTGTAGAATATCTAAATAATTATGATATATTCATATGACAGGATACTACTGAGCAGTAAAAATGAATGAACTAGAGCTAAACACATTAACATGGATGAATATTGCGGACATAATGAGAAGTAAAACAGATATTTCATGAGAATACACAAATATGCATCCATTTCCATTAAATTTAAAATGTGTAAAATTAAATATATGTTATAAGAATACAAACAAGTGTGAAAGTTATAGAGATTTTCATGACAATGATACACTCCTAATTTAAGACAGAGATTTATCTCTGGAGGAGAAGGAAGGAAATGAAATCAGGGTGGGGTACATGGAGGGCTTTAAGTGGGTTTGTTTGTCAGGTTTTATTTCTTAAACTGGGAGATGGCTGAGATATTTCTCTCATACTATTTGCATCTTTTGGTTTTTTGAAAAATTCATACTTTTAAAAGTTCCTCAGTAACCAACATTACCCCCCAAATGATTAAAGCAAAGTCCTGCTCATCTCCTTTGGAAAACGTTACCTTTTTTTTGATCATGGTTGTGATTGAGTTTTTGAGAACTTACATTTCAGATGAAATAATGCAGACAGCTCAGAAGATCCCATTCTGGAAGAATGTGAAGCTGTCTCAAATTTACAATATGTGGCCTATTCAACAACACTCAAAAACTCAGTATGGATTCCACACCCTTGCCCTCTGCCTGGAGCCAGTGTAGCAAGGACACTGACTTTCAAAACAAAGCTAGATTTAGGTTTAATTCCACCCTTGCCACTTTCTGGCCTTAGTTTCTTCACCTGTAAAATGGAACTAATAAAACACTTCATTGAACTTTTGTTGAGGATGGAATTAATTACCACATGCAAAGTGCCCACAGTGCAATAAACACTCATAAATAATGTCATCATGATTTACAGAAATTGTGAGGCTAGAAAGTCATTCTGGTTCTCTTTCTTGCTCTCTCTTTCTCCCAGGTGTCTGCCATTTTGGAGTTTGCCATGTAAGTAAATATTCTCATTCAAATCACTTTCCTGAGGCTTATAGTAACATGCATCCCAATTCATTCTTTGGATAGTCAATTTTCTAGGTATTTCTGAACTTAAAATTGAAATGTCCTATTTATTCACATTTCTTTCTTCCTTAAAAACACTAGTTGAGATCATGAGACCATTACTCAGAGATCTCAGACATTATTAAAACAAATTACTCTGGATCAGTGTAAGGGGAGCCCTAACACCCACTCTTACAGAGGAGGCTGGGAGGTCCCTTGAGAAGGAGTGAAAGAATGGATCTCTTGTTGGCTCACACATGGCATTATTTAGACATAGCTTGTTTTGCTAATATCAGCAGATGGTTCCCAGCCATATATAAAAAATTCTAACCCACACTGATTTGTTTGACAAGTGTCCCACAACAAAAGTAGTTAACTGGACTGAAAAACATGTGTCTATTTAGGAGAAACCTTGTTCAAGGTTCATGTCTGCTGATGAGAGCTCTTTCTTGCAAATAATAAAATCTTAACGCTAATGAGGAAAGTACTTGCTTGAGCCAGAAATTATGCATTTGTAATTTTATTCTACTACTTCCTGGTGACGTGCATGAGTAAACTGTTTAATTTCTAGGCTGCCATTTCTTCATTTGTAAAGCAGAGATAATAATATGTATCTCACAGTGTTCTAGTAAGATTTAAGTGATTATTATGAAAGAATTTGGAACAGAGATGAATCTACAGCAAATATCCAACAAATGTTAGGTGAAATATTAGTTGACTCAGTAGATCAATTTGAATATGTGTCTTCAAATTTCAGAACCTAGTTTCATGAAGGTAGAGACAATAATGGAGTGGAAAAAGTGTTAAACTTTGAATTAAGAAAAAAAAACTGTACTTACTACTCACTGTGTGGATTTGGGCAAATTGCTAAACTTTTCTGAATCTTATTTTTTTTAAAGATTTATTTATTTTAGAGAGAGAGAGGGAGAGAGAGTGTGTGCATGGGTGGGGGAGGGAGGTGGGGGAGAGAGAATCTCAAGCAGACTCTGCACCAAGAACAGAGCCCAACATGGGGATTGAGCCCATGACCCTGAGATCATGACCTGAGCAAAAATCAGGAGTCAGAGGTTTAACTGACTGAACCACTCAGGAGTCCCCTGAATCTTATTTTTTTTAATGTGAAAAATGGGACATAATAATAATAATAATAATAATAATATCTCCACTCTGCAGTTTCTAGGATTACTGAGGGGGCAAAATTTGTCTCTCTGTATCCCCAACCTTCAGATTCTTCCTTCCCTTCTGTTCCTAAATGTAACAACCATTGTTAAGTGTGTACTTGTGTTTTCTCAAATTACTAACTTCTAATGGAATGAACAGCTTTCAAAAAAAAAAAAAAAAAATCCGGTAGTAGAATTACAGTTGAGTTCTGGAATTCAACAGTCTTTTCTGAGGGAGGACATTATATGCATAGATGAATAGTAACTGCACAGCAGAACACTATTAACAGCAGTGGTTAAGATAATTACCCATCTCTGGAGAAATGCCACCACCTTCTGTGACATTATGCTTTCAAATTCAATAAGATGGAGTAATTTCATGATAATTTCAATCTCAGAACTACCTTTACTAAAAGTCTGAATATTCATTTCTGAACACTCTACAAATCAAATTTTACAGCCAATTGGCTGTTTTGTTGGATAAATCAAAGAATAAGCCTAATGAAAGCCTGAGTTCATCAAGTATTCAGACCCAGTGAACTGGGTGGTATTCTAGAAAATAGGGTATGCATGGAAGTTACATAACATTGCCCAGAGGACAATAGCTTGAGTTTGATTTAATTTAGTTGAATAGAAAAATGCTTGAGTTAAGTTCTCTTCTTTCATTGTTTTGGGGGGGGACACCTTCTCTTTAATTGATAAACAATACATGAATGTATTCTTACTTGAAAAAAAATGTAAATCTTTTAAAGTTGCAGTCTCTTGCATCACCATTTCCCTTCTCAAATGTAAGTTTGAGTGCACTGTGCACTACTGTCAGTGCCCTGTGTAGATCTATTTTTTATTTCTTTCTTTATTTTAGAGAGAGAGAGAGAAAGATCTTGAGGGGTGTTGGATAGGCAGAGGGAAAGAGAGAAAGAGAGAGAGAAAGAGAGTCTCAAGCAGGCTCCACCTCAAGCATGGAGCCTGACATGGGGCTTGATCTCACAGCCCTGAACCTGAGCTGAAATCAAGAGTTGGATGCTTAACTGACCCCAGGTGCCCCTCATTGTGTATCTTCTATGGAGCCCAATACAGGGCTTGAACTCATGACACTGGGATCAAGATCTGAGCTGAGATCAAGAGTCGGACACTTAGTGCTCGGTTCGGCAGCACATATACTAAAGAGTCGGACACTTAAATGACTCAGCCAGTAGGTGCCCCTGTGTATCCCTTTAACATATTTTCTCTGCCTTTTCTTTAATATGTAACATATTTATAGAAACACATAGTTTTTTGGTGTGTATTTGCCCATAAATATACAAACTGTCCTATAACTAGCTTTTTACCTCCAATGTATGCTAGAGACAGTCCCATGTCAGTACACAGTTATCTGCTTCATCCTTTTTAACTGTTACATAATACTCTACGGTGTGAATGTGTTCTCATTTGTTTAACTATTTAGCTATTGACTTACAAGGGAGTCATTTCAAATGTTTTGCTCTTATAACTGCAATAACCAGTTCTTAGGCATATGAGTAAATATAAAAAAGTAATTTCTGATCATAAGATATATACTTTTAAAATTATAGCACTGTAAACTTATCTTTCAAGATGTTTGTGCCAGTTTATAATCTGAGCAGCAGTATTTCATGGTAACTGCTTCCCTATACTTTCACCAACATTTGATAACAATATTTCAATGTCTTGCTTAATGGCAGGAAAATGGTATCTCATTGTTGTCTTTATTTGTATTTCTTTGGTTGATAGCAATACTGAGCATTTTTAATGAATGTATGCGTTGTTTGTATCTTCTCTTAAATAAACCACTGCTAATGCATGCATAAGCTCTTTCTGTACTTTATTCTATTCCTTTAATCTATTTTCATATTTCTACAGAGATGGAACATGTGTTTAATCTAGATTTTTAATATGTTTTAAACCTTCAGGGGAGAGACTTCTTTTCCATGGATGTTTTTACTTGCAAACTTCTTATGCAAGGTAATAGCTAATCATGTATTGCACCTGTGACCAACAGATAGCTATTACTCTTTATTTCTTAGAAATAAGGAAATAAAACCACAAAATGTACAAAGTCAGATCTAAACCCCAGATTTTTGGGTCTAGTGCCTTTGCCTCTAAAGTTCTGCAATTATACCCAGACACGAGAAGCTATTAGAGGGGAAGTAGAATAATCTATTTAAACTCCTCATTTACAGATGAGCAAACTAAGAAAGCTAAATATCTATGACATGATACTAGAACACAGGTCTACAGGCTCTCAGTTCGGATTCTTTCCACTAAACCATGTAGATTTATATAATGGCAACATTTCACAAGCAAACTCTAGTGTTTTAGCCCTACCAATCACCTGGAAGGGGAAAAGAGTTGAGAACTCATTGCCAGACTTTTAATTTTGTTTCCATTCTCTTAACTCACAGTTAAAACTGAACACACAAAAGTTAAAGCTCAATAGTCATATATCTTCACACTGGCTCTGTGAAAAAGTCAAAGAGAATAGGGACATCCTCAGTTACAACAATGTATTCTGTTTATCTACTGTCCACCTACTGAATGTTTCAAGTATTTCATGAATAGTGTTGCATCTATAAGCAAAGATGGGCAAACATGTTTGGAATGAGCAGACTTGAGTTTCAAGAGGACTCCCCTGGAACAAAAGTTGATTCAAGCTCTTCCCTTGATCAAGATCCATCACACACTGGTTTTCAGTATTCTCAGCAGGGAAGTACAGGAACACTGGATTTCAACAGCTCTGTGGTTTTACCTGATAACACTTTTGTTTGCCTGAACAAAGGACAAGAATAGATTGACCTGTGTCACAAACTTCAAAATTTTTGTAACTACTCTTGGAAAAACAGATATTTAAGACTACCCTGAAAGAGAGCAATAAAATAATACTAGGTGACTTCAATAACACACTTTCAACACTGGATAGATTATCCAGACAGAAAATCAACAAGGAAAAGTTGTACCTAAACTACACATTAGATGAGATGGACCTAACAGGCATTTATAGAACATTCCATCCAATAGCAGCATAACACACATTCTTCTCAAGCCCACATGCAATGATTTCCATGTGTTAAGATATAAACCAAGTCTTAATAAATCTAAGAGCATTGAAATAATATCAAGTATCTTTTCTGACAGTGATTTGAAACTGGAAATCAATTAAAAGAAAAAAATAGGAAATTCACAAGTATGTAGAAATCAAGCAGCATGCTCCTGAATAACTGATGTGTCAAAGAATAAATCAAAGTCAAAATTTTAAAAAAATCTTGAGACAAATGAAAACTGAAACACAGCATACTAAAACACGAGATTCAGCAAAAGTGATTGTAAGAGGGAAGTTTATAGTGATAAATGCCTGTATTAAGAAAAAAGAGAGGTCTCAAACAGCTTAATTTTACACATCAAAGAACTAGAAAAAGAACAAATAAAGTCCAATGTTAGTAGAAGGATGAAAAACTACAAAGATCAGAGGATAAATTAATGAAATAGAGACAAACAAGACAATAGAAAAGAACAATGAAACTAAGAGCTGGCTTTTTGAAAAGATAATCAAAATAGATAAAACTTTAGCTAGACCTACCAAGAAAAAAAAAGAAAGAAAACTCAAGTAAATAAAATTAGAAGTGAAAGAGGAGACATTAAATTACAACTGATACCACTGAAATAAAAAAGATCACAAGAGACAATGAACAATTTATGCCAACATATTGGACAACCTACAATAGGATAAATTCCTAAACACATACAACCTACCAAGACTGAATTATGAACAAATAGATAAACTGACCAGACCAATTAATAGTAAGGAGATTGAATCACTAATCAAAAACCTCACAATAAGGCCCAGAATCAGATGGCTTCACTAGTGAATTCTACTAACCATTTAAAGAATAATTAATACCAATCCTTCTCAAAAGTTTCCAAAGAATTAAAGAGGATTGAACACTTTCAAATTCATTTTATGAGGCCAGGTTTCTCTAATACCAAAACCAGAAAAAGACACTAAAAGAAAAGAAAATTAAAGCAAATAATGCTGAAAAAATAGATGTGAAAATCTCAACAAATGTTAGCAAGAATTCACAGTATTTTTTTTTTAAAAATCATACATCATGATCAACTAAGTTGATTCCAGGGATGCAAAGATGGTTCAACGTCTACAAATCAATTAATGTGATACACCACATTAACAAATAAAAATTACATGATCATCTCAATTAGTACAGAAAAAGCATTTGACAAAATTTGACACCCTTTCATAATAATAACCCTCAAAGAAATGGATATAGAAGGAACATAACTCGGGACGCCTGGGTGGCTCAGTTGGTTGGGCAGCTGCCTTCGGCTCAGGTCATGATCCCGGTGTCCTGGGATCGAGTCCCACATCGGGCTCCTTGCTCGTCAGGGAGCCTGCTTCTCCTTCTGCCTCTGCCTGCCATTCTGTCTGCCTGTGCTCGCTCTCTCTCTGACAAATGAATGAATAAAATCTTTAAAAAAAAAAAAAAGTTTAAAAAAAAAAAAAAAAAAAAAAAGAAGGAACATAACTCAACATAATAAAGTCCACATCTGACAAGCCCACAGCCATCATATTTAATGATGAAAAGCATTAAGAGCAACTGTACAAGAAATAAAAATTAAAAACATCCAAATTAGAGAGGAAGAAGTAAAATCATCTCTGTTTTCAGATGACATGATATTACATATAGAAAACCTTAAAAATTCCACCTAAAAACTGTTAGAATAAATGAACTCAGTGAAGTTGCAGTATAAAAAATCAATATGCAAAAGTCAGTTGCATTTCTATACACTAATAATGAATTATCAGAAAGGGAAATTTAAAAAAACAATCCCACTTACAATAGGATCCAAAAGAGTAAAATACTTAGAAATAATATCAAGGACATGAAAGATTTCTACATTGAAAATGATGACCTTGATGAAAGAAACTGAGAAAGATATAAATAAATGGAAAAATATTCCATGCTCATGGAGTTAATATTGTTAAATTATCCATGCCACCCAAAGCAGTCTACAGATCCAATGCAATCCCTATCAAAATCCCAATGGTATTTTTCACAAAAATAGGGGAAAAAAATCCTAAAATTCATATGGAGCCACAAAATATTCTGAATAGCTAAAGCAATCTTGAGAAAAACAAAGCTGGATACATCACAATTCTTGATTTTAAACTATATTACATAGCTATAACAATTGAAACAGTATGGTATTTGCATAAGAACAGACACATCAATCAATGAAACAGAATAGAGAGCTCAGAAATAAACCCAGGGACAATTACTTTATGACAAAGGAGCCACGAGTATACATATGCGAAAGGATAGTTTTTTCAGTGAATGGTGTTGGGAAAACTGGATAGCCACATGCAAAAGAATGAAAGTGGATCCCAATTTTACACTGTACAGAAAAATCTGGTCAAAATGAATTAAAGACTTGAACATAAAACCTGAAACTATGAAACTCCTAGAAGAAAACATAGAAAGTAAGTCCTTAACATTGGTCTTGGCGATGATTTTTTGGATTTGATACCAAAAGCAAAAGTAACAAAAGCAAAAATAAACAAATAGGAATACATCAAACTAAAAAGCTTCTGCTCAGCAAAAGAAACCATAAACGAAATAAAAAAAGCAAACTTTGAGATGGAAGAAAAATATTGGAAACCACATAGCTTATAAGGGATTACTATCCAAAATTTACAAGGAAGTCATACCACTCAATAGTAAAAACATAACCCAATTAAAAATAGGCAAAGGATCTGAATAGACCTTTTTCCAAAGAAGACATACAAACAGCCAACAGATACATAAAAAGGTGCTCACATCACAAATCATCAGGAAAATGCAAATCAAAACAATAATGAGATATCACCTCTTACCTATTAGGATGGTTATTATCAAAAAGACAAGAGATAGATAATGCTGGCAAAGATATGGAGAAAAAAGAATGCTTGTACACTGTCATTGGGAATATAAACTGGTAGTCACTATAGAAAACAGTATGGAGATTCTTCAAGAAATTAAAAATAGAACTACCATATGACCCAGCAATTCTACTTCTGGATATACAAAAAGGAAACAAAATCATTATCTAAGACATAATGTATTCCCATGTTCATTGTAGCATTATTCACAACTCAAAGGATACAACCATTATTCATTATTCAGAGTATGGAAATAATCTGTGTCCCATCAGTGGATGAATGGATCAAGAAAATGTGGTATATGCATGCAATGGAGTATGATTCAGCCTTTAAAAAGAAGAATTCTTGGGGCACCTGGGTGGCCCACCTGGCTAAGCCACCAAGTCTAAATTTGCTTAGGTTATGATCTCAGGGTCATGAGATCAACGTCTGTGTCAGGCTCCAAACTCAGCAGGGAGTCTTCTTGGGATTCCTTCCCTCTCCCTCTGCCCTTCATTCTACTCATGCTCTCTCTCTCTCTTTCTCTCTAAAATGAATAAATAAACCTTTAAAAAAAGAAGAAGAATTCTTATCATTTGTGACAACATGGATGCAACTGAAGGGCATTCTACTAAGTGAAATGAGTCATCACTTATATGTGGAATCTAGAAAGAGAGAGAGAGAGGGAGGGATGGAAGAAGGAAGGCAAGAAGAAAGAAAGGAAGGCAAGAAGTCATGAAGTCATGAAGGCAGGAAGCAAAGAAGGGAGGGAGGGAGGGAGGAAGAAAGGACAAAAGAAAAGAAAGGAAAAAAAAGAAGGAAAGGAAAGGGGAAAAAAGGAAAGAAGGAAGGAAGACAGGAAGGAAGAGAAGGAAAGAAAGAAATGGAGGGAAGAAGGGAGGGAGGAAGGAAAGAAGGGAGGAAGGGAAAGAGAAGAGAAGTTGAACTCATAGAAAAAGCAAAAAAAAAAGTGGTTATCAGAAGCTGGAGGAAATATAGAGAAGTAGGTAAATGGATATAAATTTCAAATATAAGGTCTGAGGATCTAACGTATAACATGATCAACCATAGTAGGGAGCACTGTATCACATAATTAAAATTTGCTAAGAGAGTAGAACTTTGTGCAAACACACAAACTTAATATGTGAGGTGATATAGTATAAATTGACTTGGGAGATCCTTTCATAACGTATATGTACATCAAATCATCACATCGTATAACTTGAATATGTTACAGTTTTATTTGTCAGTTTTACCTCAGTAGTGCTGGGTGGAGTGGAGTAACAAATGAGGCTGTCCTTGTCTCAATATCTTCTGGATTTTGAGCCAGAATGAAAACAAAACAAAACAAAAATACAATGCTTGAGGTTTTAACCAAGTTTGGATCAAAGGCCTCAGAACCTCTGCAGGGTAAGTTACACAGCAGGAACGGAAAAGTCCACTACAGGGTCATGAGCCACATAGTTTGAATGAATAATTCCTGCTTATTCTTGGGGTCCCCAAATTTCCATCTTACAACCTGCATGTACTCCATTTGTAGTCCTCAGGCAAATTCTTTAAGCCTTTTGGTTGCATTTTCTATTTCATCTTGTTATAAATAATAAGTCAGAACACATGTCTTGAATAGCTTAAGATCTAAAACATATGTTTGTGCAGTGAGACCACAGAAGTAGAACTACAGAACCTGAAACCAATTTTGTTTTCAGCAGAGACATTGGATGTCTGTTCAACACATTATTAAAAAGTAATTTTTGTTTATCCCATGTGCCATGCTGTCATGAAACATACCAAAGAAGACGACCAACTTCCTGTCCTCCAGGAGCATATAATCATTTTGGAGAGAAAATAGTCTCATTCCTCAATGCCCTTCTTCATGCATAGTGAATACCAGTTTAAGGAACTAGAGGTTCAAAAAAGGTAGTCAGAATAAAGTTAACCTGAAGAGGGATGCATTGTCCCTTTTAGGTCAGTTCCAAGCCAAAGAGAAATCCTTACCTATTATCTTTGAGCCCTTTAATAAGGGCTATAGATCTGTCAACTGAGTATGATGGCTCAGGTCTAATTTATAAAAACGTTCCTTTGGCTCCTACAAGAATGCAGTTCTCCTATTCATGCACATAGTTTCCTGGCTCTACAGCAGAAACTTAGATGAAAAACCCATTTCGTAGGTCAGCCTAGCTCCTTTCGATGAGGAAGGTTTTGTCTGCTCAGATATTTCTCCCTTAAACTTCCTGTCTTTCTTCACTAACTTGGAGATAACTTCCTGTTCTCTCTGGAGATTTCTGGTCCGTAAATCATTTTACTTCTTCCTTTCCTGTTCTCAATTTGCTTGAGGAAGGTCTGGGAGATAACAGTACCGTGGAAAAACCCTGAGTTAGAACTTTGGCTCTCCACCACTTACTAATTAGAGCATCAATCTTCTCAATTGTAAAATAGATAAAATCATTAATAACTGCCTTCCTGGGCAGATTGATGAAATTATTATAGCACACAAAGCTGGTGCCTTTATAAGTATGAGCTTCTGTCTCCTTTTCCTAATGAAACCTTAAACTCTTCCTCTAGGCTGTAGACTTTCACAGGCTGATCTGCAGTTATCTTTACTTCTCAAAAAAGCCTCTGGGGTTCTAGATTCTAAATATATCCCTGAACCAGTTCTTTCTGTTCTGTGAGCATTGCCTCACTTGAACCAACCAGCTTTATTTCCAGATGAAGCTCAGTTTTTTTTGTTTTTGTTTTTGTTTTTAAATAACTATCACCACCGCTACTACCTACTGTTGTAAACTAAATCATGGTACCACCTTTTCAGGGTGTCTCCATTGTAAACATCCTATAGGTACCAGGAAATTGGTGAATTAGTTTGCTAGGGCTGCCATAGCAAAAATATTATAGACTGAGTGGTTTTAACAACAGAAATGTGTTTGCTCACAGTTCTGGAGGTTGGAGGTCCAAGATCAAGATCAGCAGGTTTGACTTCTTCTGAGACCTCTCTCCCTATCTTGCAAATATCCACTTTCTCACAGTGTCCTCACATGGTCTTTCTTCTGGGCATCCATCATCCCTGGTGTCTCTTTGTGTGTCCATGTCCCTCTTCTTATAAAGACACCATTCCAATTGGATTAGAGCCTACCATAAGGCTCTAATTTTAACTTATTTAACTTAACTGCCTCTTTAAAGGCCCTATCACCAGTATAAACATGTTCTGAAGTATAGGGGTTAAGGTTTCAAGATATGAATATTGGTGGAAAAAAAAGATACGAATTTTGGGAAGATATAATTCAGCCCATAACAACTGGTTCTTTCACAAGGTGCAGGGGATTAAAGAGGGAGCCCTGAGTTGCACCATGATGTAAGTATTCCTACTGTGGCCTACTTCAAGCTACCAACAATAGCTTGGTAACCAATTGCTAAAATTTCCTGAACAACCAATTGCCAAATTGCCTGAACATTTGGTATTCAATCTCACAAGCTTGAGCTCATACGCTTGAGCTCAATCTGTTCTCCAGCCCTTCCAGGATTAGATTATAAATTCACTCACCTCCTGAGGATGGTAACTCATTCTCTCTACACTTGAGACGTTGGTAATCTAGAAGTTTTCCTTCATTCCTCCCTCCCTCCTTCAACTCTCCCTCCATTCTTCCCTCCCTCCCTCCCTCTCTCCCTCTCTTTCTCACTTTCTCTTTTTCTTTTCTTTTCTTTCTTTCATTCATTCTTTTTTTTTCTCTCTTTCTTTCCATCTCAAGTGCAGTGATATTTATTTAAACCCAAAGGGACATATATACAAATAATTTCACTTAGGACCAAAGAAGGAAAAACTTGTTAGATTTTCTCCATTTCTCAACTGATCTTGTGGGAGCAGTTGGATAAGAAAAAAGTGAGTCAACTTTGTGAGAGTTAAACAAGAAAAAGGTTTAGACATGTCCTAGCATGAAAAATAATGGTCTTTATCTTTTACCATTCATGTCCAACACTGCATGACTGCTCATAATTCCAGGTAAAGAGAATCTAGTATTTTAAACAATTTAAGAACTTACCAATCAGTTAGCACTCCAGCCAAACAATGCACCAAGAAGAACAAATCCCCTTAATTTTCTAATTTCTTATTTTATTCTGACAGCTTTGGAAGAGTAACAGGAAGTATCTTTTGATGAAGAAATTTTAAACTGGATTCAACTGAAAAAAATTCTTGAATCTATTTTGTGAGAGACTTTTAATTTCTGGCTTTTGTTTAATCATCATAATTTAATAGATTCAGGAAAGTTTTTGGCCTTCAAGTCAAATAATTATGATATCCTCATTCCAAGTTTGTGTCTACATATCTGAGAGTCAAATGAATAGCAAATCTATTTGATTTTCCACTTTGATTATGAAATTAACTAGATAGTTCCCAAATTTCTATTGTGTTTAGTATGATGTCTGGCCTCCAGTGATCCTCTCTTCTTGGTGTTCATGCCCCCAGTGTAGTTTTTTCCTATATTGAATGGGACTAACCTGTATTAGCAGAAGAATACTGTGCAGAAAACATTGCAACTTCTGCTTTGCTCTTTCTTGGCTTACTACAGCTTCTGTGTCATGAAAGCACTCAAATCCTGTAGGGAGGTTATGTGGGGAGAAACAGAGGCCTCCTTCCAACTGTTGGTATTAACTGTTAGCCTGTAAGTGAACCCTTAGAAGTGGATCCTTCAACCCCAGTCAAGCTTTCAGAAGACGCAGTTCCAGCTGATACCTTGACTGCAACCTCATAAGAGATCCCAAGCAGGAATTGCCCAGCTAAGTTGCCTCTGAATTCCTGGCCCACAGAAACTGTGTGAAAGAATAAATGCTTCTTTTGGTTTTAAACTACTAAATTTTTGGTGTAATTTGTTATATAGCAACAGAAAACTAATACACTCAGGCATTTAACACCCAATATTCAGAGATCCAGTGTTCATAAGTCTTTCAGGGTCAGGAAAAGAAAAAAGGCTCCACTTTAATCCCTGTGATAGACATTTACGGGTTTTTGCAATTCCTTGGGCTTTGAACTCCCCTCTTGTGTTTGTGACTTTTCCACCTTCCAAGTCTTGGTGAGATGTTCCTTCCACTCTAGACCCAGAGAATGCAGAATACTTACTTTGCCAGTCTGTCTGGCAGTTGTTGGACAAGTGCCCAGTCAGGCACACTTGTTCACGGTGATGGTTGTATTGTGCTATGGCATCCACTGTGGTCCAGCAGTTATGACAGCAGTGCTTCTCCTCATTAGACTGGTTTGCTCCTACTCCTTTCCCAGTGCTGGTTTTCCAGCTACAGAGATTCTATGAGTTACCCAGTATTACTAGTTCTCTTTTGTGCATAATCATCATGATGCATTATGCATACTGTATCGTGGTAGGTCCAGTGGAAATCACAAGGGCATCGGATACATCAAAGGTCAATAGGAACTCCCTGAGAGAGAGAATTACTTGATTCTGGCCTCTTGAACTAGTCTTTGAAGGCACAACTTAACTGGCAGAAAGCTGAATTACAATACAGAAAGAAAAAGGTTAACGAAACACATTATCGTTAAGATAAATCATTATAGGTAGGCGTCAGTGCACCCAGAGTTTGGGACCCTCAAACACTGATGATTTATAAATGAAACGCTTCTCAAAGTGTGAGGTTTTTCTACTTCAGTAGTTTTATAATTACATGTTTATTAACTTGCTAAAAATTTTTCATACCATTCATTAACTATAAGAAACAAGGGCATCAAGAAATGAAAAACAAAATTAATTTTAAAACCATACTAGTTAGAGCAAGGACACGTAAAAAATGAAATTTAAGTACATAATTGAAACCAGCTATAAAAGTATGAGATAGTCATAAATATCAGAATGTTATATTGTTTTCCTAAGTAATTAAAAAGCCATATCCATGACAGAACTTAGATTTAATGTTTCATTTTTCTCCTCATAAGCCTTTGATTAATTCTTGAGTTATAAATTCTGGCATTTTTAGGATGGTAGACAAATCTTTAGGGAGGCCAGAGGAATTACCTACATGAATAATCAGTAAAAATGCAGAATCACAGCTTTCTATAGGTTAGATTTAGACAGCTCTACCACAGCCTTATCAGGTTTCCCCTTAGAAGCCTGTCAGCTCTAAACTCAATCCCTCTACATGGACTCAGCAAATCTAACTCTTACCCAACCTTTTGGCAAGAAAGTACATTGGGCTGTCTTTTTATCTTTTTTATCTTTGGATTATGCTGAGTGAAATAAGTCAAGCAGAGAAAGTCAATTATCATATGGTTTCACTTATTTGTGGAGCATAACAAATAGCATGGAGGACATGGGGAGTTAGGAGAAGGCAGTTGGGGGAAATTGGAAGGGGAGGTGAACAATGAGAGACTATGGACTCTGAAAAACAATCTGAAGGGTTTGAAGAGGTGGGGGGGTGGGAGGTTGGGGGAACCAGGTGGTGGGTATTAGAGAGGGCACGGACTGCATGGAGCACTGGGTGTGGTACAAAAACAATGAATACTGTTATGCTGAAAATAAATTTTAAAAAATGATTTAAAAAAATGGAAATTTTTATTTTTAATTACACTGACTACGTGAACACATTCTTTGTACAAAATCCAAACATTACAGATCAAGCCAAAGCCTCTATTCACTGCTAACCACAGTTCAAGTCCCCTGTACATGCTTGCAAACTTCCAGATGTTTTTCTATGTACCTACTTGATTATATAGGTACAGGTGTAAAGCTCAACCTCTACTCTAAGTTGCAAAGAAAATAATTAATATTTAGAGTAATTATTCTGGTAGCATAGAAAGCATTGTTCCTAGTACATTGGACACTTCCCTCCTCTCTTCTGCTATGGCTGCATAATATTCTCTCATATATATATCTATATATATTCCATTATATATTGTGTTCCATTATAATATTATAACAAAATATTATAATATTCCATTATATATTATTATATTCTATTTTTATATATTCCATAATATATAGATATATAGATATATAAATAAGATATATATAGATATATAAATAACACATCTTCCTTATCCATTCATCTATCAACGGACTCTTAGATTTCCTCTGTATCTTGGCTCTTGTAAATAATGCAATAAACATATAAACATAGGGTTGCACATATCCTTCTGAATTTGTATTTTTGTTTTCTTTGAGTAAATACCCAGTAGTGGAATTATTATATCATATGGTAATCCTATCTTTAATTTTTTGAAAAACAACCATATTGTTTTCCGCAGTTGACTTACCAGTTTACATTCCTACTGACAGTATACAAGTATTCCATTTGTGACAACATGGGTAAACCTAGAGGGTATTATGCTATGAAATGAATCAGACTGAGAAAGAAATATACTACAAGATTTCACTCTTATATAGAATCTAAAAATTTTTTTTAAATAAAAAAAATAAACAAAAAGCAGAATCAGACCTGTAAACACAGAGAACAAACTGATGGTTACCAGAGAGGAGAAGTGGGGGGGGGGGGGGGGCAAAATGGGTAAAGGGGAGTGGGAGGTAGAAGCTCCCAGTTATGGAATGAATAAGTAACAGGAATAAAAAGCACAGCATAAGGAATATAGTCAATGACATTGTAATAGCATTGTATGGTGACAGATGGTAGCTACACTTGTGGGGAGCATAGCATAATGTTTACACTTGTGGAATCACTATGTTGTGCACCTGAAACTAATGTAACGTCATGTGTCAACTCTACTCAAATAAAAAGGTTAATGAAAATAGAATGGGATAAAGATAAGGTACATTTGCTGGCAATTAGGGAAGCATCTGGTCCTCTAAGTCATCTGTCTCACAGGCATTTGTGGAGAAAACCCTTGTTTCCCTCTGCCTGGCTCCTTAGAAATGGAGCCTGCCTTTGCCACGTCAAGACTAAAGAGTAGGAATCAGTCTACTGGTACTGCCTGTTAAAACAAGAGAATCCCTGCAAAGCCATCCAGGTTTTCTTCCACCAAAATTCCCTCTGCCTTTCAGCTTCTGAGTGCTGTCTGGGTGAGATAGCCCCGGAAAAGAATCTGTATTCTCATCACATACCCCATTTTCCCTTCTCTGCTCAGCTCAAGGTTGGTTGTTGCTGTTGTTTGGGTTCTGGGGAGGGAAGAGGGAAAACATTCAGAGTTCTGTTTCCCTAAAGGAATTTACACTATTGAAAACCAGAGTTAGGAAGAACCATATAGATCACATTCTTACTCTCTGCCCAAATATGTCTTTTTGTTAAGGTGATGAGCTTAAGATGGCAAAGTTTGAAATGAAAGGGGTTATGGAGAGAATGGAATTGTTAAAAAGACACTGAAAAAAAGTTGGTTTTATACTTACTATGCATAAATTATATCATCCTAGTTGTACTATTCTGTAACTTGCTTTTTCTTCTTGTTCATATGCCTTGAAGAAATTTCCATGATGCTACATATAGCTCCACATTCGTCTTTCAATATCCACTTATTAAGCTCCTATTATGTGCCAGAGCTGCATATATAGCACTGGAAAAATAGACTAAGTATCTATTCTTGTCAGTTTACATGTTAGAGAAGAAGAAAGATAATAGTCAAATATACACAGAGAAAGTGAGATAAAGGGGCAAAGACAAAAGTGGTATTTCAGAGAGTAGAGAGGACCCCTCTGTAGGGTCAACCTCATTCTTTATAGCTTCTACACAGCCTAGCATGACATAGCCTTGCAGAAGGATAGCAAGATTTGTTTCTCATTATAAACCATTTGTTGTATTACCTCCTTGTGCACACGAACAAGAGTACTTTGAGTAGATGCTGAAAAACTGAAATGTTGAATCGTCCTTGCAAACTGCCCTCTGAAGTGGCTTTACTGATTTTTACTCTCATCAGAAACTGCTCCCCGTAAATCTCTTAGTTAATACTATCAAAATTATTGATTTTACCAAATGGGTGTATCCAAAAAATGGTATCTTGGATTTTTTTTTTTTTTTTGCGATTGGCACTTCCCTTTATTACTCAGGTTGAATATGTTGTCATATGTTTATTAGACATTTATATTTCCTATCTTGTAGAAATCGCTATACATAACCTTTTCCCATATTTCTATGGGTTTTTTTTCTTTCTCTTTTGATTTGTTGGAGCTAATGTACTCAAGCTAATAAAAGTTGTCTTACATATGTTGTAAATATTTTCTACCATTTTATTCATACCTTTAATACTCATACCTTCATTAGTCTTTATTATTTTGAATTTTAAATTCAAATTCAGCATACATTTATTGAGTACTTACTACGTATAAGACACTGCACTAGGCGCTTTGGAAAATATAAAAATAGTTGAGGCCTGACATCTGCCCTCATTGATCTTACAATTCGGTGTTGGGGACACACGTACACAAATATCTATAAAGCCAAGGGTCTTAATAATCCACAAAGTACTATAAAAAGAGATACTACAGTGGGGCAATATCTCGCTCAGAACAAATCATGTGCAAAAATTTCACAGATGCAGTAGAATTGAAGAGACAGGCCTTTTGAAAAGGAGGGATAGGTAAAAGTCTTCATCACAGGAGGAACAGCATAAGCCTGGCAGAAAGTGCGGCCAGGAAGGGCTAGGGAGAAATTTCTGGGAAGGCTGGAGAGTGGCTGTCCACGTAGGAATCAGAGGAGTCAATTCAGTGGAAGACCAGATTGAAAAGGTCAGGTGGAAATATCTTAATCTTCTATCCATAAATAAGAAATAAGTGATAACTTCGACAACTCATAGTCTCCCTGAGAGGTAGTCATTCACGAAAAGAAGAACACTGTTGACTGTGAGATGTTAAGCAAAGATTCGGAGTGACTGGGAGAACACGAATTGCCTCATCTGCAAGCTTGACAACCTCCTGAAGAGGGAAGCTCTGCAGCTCCCCCAGCGTAGGTGTGTGCACTGCCAGTGTGTCTGCTGATTTCCACCGGCCAGAGACAGCCCTCGCCTGAGAACAGCTGCAATTGGCAAGTCTTGAGTCTGTTCTACCGTCCTGCAGAGGTAGGAGTTGGATAGCTTATGCACTATGACTTCACAGTCTTCTGGGGAGGCTGCCAAAGAAAGCATGTTTTGGATAGGAATCTGAAAAAAAGTAAAAAGAAAAAAAATAAAAATCTGAAATACCCTAGAGGAGTTTGGCATAGGGGTAAGGTTTCGCATCCAGCTCCTCCCTAGGCTCTGCCATTTAATCATCCTCCAGAACACAGGGGCTGCCATGGATAGTGATTAGGCTTCCTTGGGCTGCATCAGCAAACACCCTCCTTTGATAGGCAGTTGGAAAGTAATGGGATTTGGGTTTTAGTTGCAAGGGAATGGTGGAAAATGTTACAAACAGGCGACCTCCTTTGCCCTCACTGAAATGGCTGCCTTTCTCTGCACATTTTATGTTGCTTTAGGGAGAATGACAAAAGACAGATGCTTCTTGCTGGAATGTGAGTTGTTTATTCTTTCTTTCTAGTCCCAAGACAGTTACTGTAGTTTCTTGGAGCAGACATCTTGGGCCACTCCTTGGTTTTCAATGTCTTGTAAATGGTGTTGTGTTGTAATTTTCCATTATATGGAATATAGGAAAATCTGTGGGAGAGATTTTTTTTAAGGTGTTGTGTCATAGATGATGTCCTCAGGCCAGAAGCCTTAAATTGGGTGTGTATAAATTGTAAATAACCTGTAAGCTGTTGTAGTCAGACACAAAATACATAACTGGACTGGCCTCATCACCTACAGAACATCAGCTAGGTGTACAGAGATGCATATGTCCATTTGAAGGGTCACTAGCAATATACAGAATCATCTTTCCACTAGATGGAAAATAATGACCTATTTTCACAGTAACCACAAAGGAGGAGAACTACTTTCTCTCCAAGTTCTGTGACCCCCATGGAACCCCAGAAAGCTGCACCGTAGACAGAAATGCCCTTCAGAAACAGTAAAACTCATATGTTAGCACAAACCACTCTGCTGTCTGCTGCTGTCTCTTTTCATAAAGACAATAAGTTTCATAAAGGTAATGAGATAAAAGAGAACCTAACAGGATGTGATGAACTCAAGCATTTCCGTCATGTTAAGGCACAAGAGTCACTACCTAATCTCATAGCCAACCTCGCTTTCCCAGGAGAAGCACATTCTTATTAACAGGCAAATCATGACAGCAATTTGGAAGGTGATTCATTTCTCCTAAAAGTCTGAACATTTGATGAAACCTCACAAATCTTTTTCTTTTAGTGCGTCTTATTTAAATTTGTTTTTTTTTTCTGATTTTGAGCCTGTGTATGATTTTTCTCTCCCTCTTGTTAAATTTTCAAATTGCCTTGATTAGTCACATGGCCTCCTCCTACCTGTGCAGAGAAGACCACTTCCTCTCTCTCTAGTGATTGTCGTACCTCAGATCTCTTTCCTCAATGTGTGAGATCTTCAAAGTAGGTGACACAACTGGAAATGGAAATCTATGTTTGTGGTTGTCTGTGTGTGGGGTCCTCTGTGTTTTATGTAGGAGAGGTGTTTTAAGGCAGAGCACATTGCCATTTTTTTTTTTTTTTTTACTTTCCTATGTGTGCATGAAGACATTTGAAAGCAGGGATTAATAACAAGACATTGTATTTCTATAGCATTTTCCCCAAGGTCATTTATAAGTTTGTAAAGATTATCCTCAAAACTTTCTCTTCACTTGGGTTAAGAACAAGAATTATTTTCATATTTCATTAGAGGAAACCAGGATAAAGAGAAGCATCTCAATTCTGCCAGCTTTACCAGATTCAGAAACTGAGTCCCACCCTTCGGAGATGAGTGACATCATCCCGCCAACTCATTGCCTCTCTAGGCTGAGCTCCCCTGCTTTTCTTTGGTTGTCCACTGTGTATAAGCCAATGTTCTTGGCTCCTTATTTGATCTTAAAATCAGTGTTGGGTGAATCAGTCAGAAGAATTTGGACATTCTGTTCAGAAAATATTATAAATTCATCAAGATTTGCTTGATCTGCAAAACTCTTCTGGCATTCTCAATAGAATAGCAGTCTTGTGTCCCCAGATGACTTTCTGAAATGCAGGACTTGTGTGGGATGATACAGTTTCCCCATTGCCGGGAAAGAGACATGCTCTGTCACAGCCCCCTGCCTTTACCCATGATGTCTCTCCCCTTTCTTCCCTGCCCTTGTCCACCTGTAGCATTCCTATGCATCTTTTAGAACTCAGCTTGACTGTTACCATCTTTTTCACTAAGGCTTCTCAGGCATTCTTCTCTCTGAAGCTCCAGTTTTTGTTTAGGTCTCTATTCATTCCTCTCCCACTAAGATATGTGCCTGGTGAAAGGTGCTGACTTTAGTCCAACTCCACAGAAGTCCAAATCAACACAAAGAAAATCTCTGTCTCTGATTAGATAAAGAATTGTCCTGTGGCCTTGGCCAATTAGGTAAAAGAAGAAATGAATGTGGGGCTGTTGGTCCTCACGAGTAAGGTGGAATTTGAGAAAGATATGGTCAACCCTCTCCCTCTGAACATGCCTTATGGTCTTGGGGTGGCTGCTGCCTTCTCACTTTCAGTCTGAGGATGAAACAAACACTGAAAATGGCAGAGCACAGATGAGGATAAAATCCAGGCCCGTCAAGATTTCATAGAGCCATTGAAACAACCAAACTTGAAGTTGTTTTACTTCTGGATGCA
>NW_019154086.1:55036308-55084659 GCF_002288905.1 Enhydra lutris kenyoni | reverse complement strand
TTCTTCTTCTTCTTCTTCTTCTTCTTCTTCTTCTTCTTCTTCTTCTTCTTCTTCTTCTTCTTCTTTTTAATTTTATTTATTTGAGAAAGAAAGAATGAGAGAGGGAGAAAGAGAGAGAGAGCATGAGCAAGGGAGGGGGCAGAGGGAGAGGGAGAAGCAGACTCCCTACTGAGCAGGGAGCCCGACACAGGGCTCAATGCCAGGACACTGAGATTAGGACCTGAACCAAAGGCAGATGCTTAACCAACTGAGCCATCCAGGCTCCCCTTCTGGATACCTTCTCATGTAAGATAATAAATGTTTTATTCAGTTAGAACCCTACTTTCTGTTTATTGCAGCTAGAAGCTCCCTAATTCATCCAATGCTTTTCCTGACCTTCAACCCACACTTTCAGCCAGAATTGAGTATTCCTTTCTTTGATTGCTCTTGCACTGTGTACCTACCTCCATTACAGCATCAGTACTAGGTTTTCATGGTCTGCCTTTCTTTGCTGGCTTCTTGTTATCTCTTACTATAAACTTTAAATTCCAGATCAGTTTCTTAATCACCCTTGGTTTCTCATTACCTGAGCTGCCAGCTTCTGCCTTCCATGTACTGTTTTACCCAGGATGTGGGTAGGGTTCCTTCTTCCTTCATTTCTAAATCACCATTAATCACATGAAGACTGTTGTATATAACAGACTTTAACTCAATGCCAACAGAGAGGCATCCTTAATTCAAGAATTCTTTAGCTACCCTGTCATGGAGAATTTACAACCACCCAACTTTCTTTTTGTAGCTAAGATCTAGTCTATTTCTTTTACCTGATTCCTTAAGAGTCCCCAGATTCCCATCATTGAAGCCCAGAAGCAACACTTTTTTTAAAAAATTATGCTGACCATTTTAGTTCCCTGTATTTTGGAATTCCCAATGCATTCTATGACCTGAGCTTTACCTTTCCTCTCTAATCTGTTGGTGTGTTTCACTAAACAGACAAAATTTCCTCTTCTGTCTCCTCCTGCTTCCAAATTGTAGGAAGGACTGAAGTAAGATTTAAACAAGCAATTTTTAAAATCTCTCCATTGCAATTGTATTCTCAAAGCTTAAATGTGGGGACACCTTAAATATGGCTTCATTGGTTAAGTGTCCAACACTTGATTTTCAGCTCAGGTCATGACTCAGAGTCATCGACCCCTGTGTCTGGCTCTGTGCTTGGCCAGGAGTCTGCTGGTGATTCTCTCCCTCCTTCCCCCTCTCTCAAATAAATAAATAAATCTTTAAAAAAAAAAAAAAAAGAAAGCTTAAATGTGATATCCTTGACATGTGGTGATGCTCAATTTTTAATGAGAATATCCAATCCTTCCTTGAAGATAATAATTAGTCTCATGATATTTCATGTGTTATTTCATTTTGTCACCCTTTTGAAAACCCCCATAAATTCCCTCTTGAACCCCAACTCTCACTGCAAACAAAACAAACTGTAAAGTTCACTGTGTGAATGCTCTCATCAGCAAGCAAGGCAGGTCCACACTTCAGAGGGCTTCTTAGTGACACCCGACAGTCAGTTAACTCTGAATGTCTTAGTTTCCTTTTTTTGTAAAACGAGGAAGTTGGTCTACTTATCTGTAGCTTCCTTCCAGCTTTAAAATACCACATAGGCCTCTAAAAGTCTTGGGCCATGAGAAATGGGGTTGGACCCAAGAAGTAGAGAAGGCCAGCTAATTTTATTTGTAGCTCAAACCGTCTGCTGCTGTTAACACTAACAAGCAGCTATTTGTTCTTTAGTGATTGAAGAACTCAACACTCCATTTAAGAAATAAGTGAGTACTGATCTTGGTTTAACCACCAAGATATTCTCACATTTCCTCTTTCCCTGAAACTAGACTATTAATACCCATCCTTATCTTGTTTGATAAACAAAATATTTCTACCAAAATTAAGTGGCAGGAGTAGTACAATTCAAGTTTGGGAACCAAACTTTTTTTTTTTCTCTTTAATTTTAACAATGGTTTTCTTCCTTCTGTAATTGTCCTAAAATTACCCAAGAAAACCTAAAGAATTAATAAATGTAGAAGCAGTTGAATGGAAAAATTAAAGAAAAAATGCAGGATTACTATCTGAGGCTAGATTTTAGCTTGCTTCGAAATGTTGAAAGAATTAAGTTGAAGCACCATCTAGTGGTTCTCAATTGTGTTTTGCTAAAGGTTGCTCCCAATTTTCCTCAGTTTAGGACCACAATTAATTTGTTGTGCATGTATATATGTATGCATATATGTATTTAGGAAAGAAAATTTTATTTTTTTTATCTTTATGTGGGGCTAAGAGGTTGAGAGACAGTAGCTATAGCTTTTTACTCTTCCAGTCTGATATCACACAGAAATTCATGGCAGTGAAGAAGCATGAATTCAGATAAATCTCTTCCAGGAATAATGGAGAGTAAAAAGGATTAACATAATAAAGCCCTATAGATTTCAGTTCCTCTGTTTCTTCTGTTCAGATCCTCTCTAAGAGTCCAGAACAGTGTCTTTATCTTCCCAATCCTATAATGTAGACATATCCTCACATGTGTAGGGATTGGTTGACTATTAGATGATCTTTGCACATTTCCAGATTCCCAAGCCTTCCCTATAACAAGCCCACAGTATCCTTCAGTTTTATACAACCAGCAATTTTTCTGGAACTATCACAGAGATAGCTCTTATACCCATGATTATTATGTTCTGAAGTTACATCTGTTTCATAATCTCTATGGGAAGAATGAAAATAGAATATGAAAAATGCACATGAATGGAGTATAATATATGTTGCAAGATTAGTAGCAAACTTTGAAATTGGCAAAGTAAGTACTTGTGTTAACCAGGATTAAGTTCAACTTTGTATTGAGTAAAACTCAAAATAACAGTGGCACGAACACAATAGAGTATTTTCTCTCACATAAAGATGGTAAGGGGCGCCTGGGTGGCTCAGTGGCTTGAGCATCTGCCTTCAGCTCTGGTCATGATCTCAGGGTGCTAGGATTGAGCCCCATATTGGGCTCTCTGGTTGGCAAGGAGCCTGCTTCTCTCTCTCTCTCTTTCTCTGCCAGCTTGTGATCTCTGTCTGTCAAATAAATAAATAAATAAAATCTTAAAAAAAATAATAATCTTATGGTAGGTATTCTAGGGTTAGTATGGCAAGTCCATGTATTAGGACCCAGGAAACTTCTTTCTTTTCCATCATCTTATTGAGTAGCTTCCATCCTCAATGTCATCCATGGCTCAAGTTGGCTGCTGGACCTCCAGTCATTACACCACTGTTGTAGTCCAGAAGATAAGGAGGAAAAGCAAAAGAGGATCTCTTCTTTATCTTTAAAGAGATATCCTAAAAATATCACACAAGTTACATGCTTACACCTTATTTGCGAAAATTTTAATGTGTAGTCATACTCAGTTGCAATGGAAACTGAGAAATGTCTTACAGTTAAGTGTGTCTCCTTACAAAATAAAACTGGAGTCATGTTATTAAGCATTGTATCAGGGATCTAGTACCACAATAATGCTGTGTAACAATCACAAAACTTCTGTAGCAACAATTGCTTAATGTCTAGGATCATCTGAGGGTCAGGTCGACAGCTCTTCTGACCTTGAGTTTCTCCCTTGCTTAAGAGAGGACTTACTGTTGCATTATCTAGGCTGACCTCAACAGTGAAGTGGCGAATGGGACTAGGATGACCCAGCTCTGCTCTACATGTTTCTCAACCTCCAGCAGACTAGCCCAGGCATATTCTCATGGACTAGCAATAGAAATACACAGGACTTCTTGAGATGTAAGCTCAAAACTCGGTACACTGCCATTTCTGCCTCATTTGATTGGCTAAAGCAAATTACATGAGTTAGAGAAACATGTACTTGCTTTATGTTTCCAACTCAAAAATTACTGACAAATTACATGGATAGAGGGAGGCGGAAAGATCTGGAGTCAAGAATGCAATCTTCTACTACTAAGAGAAAGGGGAAGATGAGCATTGGCTCAGGCAGCTAGCAACCAGTATCACAGTGTTTTTGAGTCTGTAATGGAACGATGGCACTAGACTTTTTTCCATTCTATGCCCTGTTTTAAACATGCAGGAGTTACAATAAAAAAGAGAGAGCAAGAGAGGGAAAAGAGCTAATATAAGCTATAAATGAAAGCTAATATAAGCTATAAAAAGAATAGTTTATTTCTTGGCTCATGTTCAGTTACTAATGAAGTAGGTATTAATCTTAACACTTGTCCTTTCCTTTCCTATAGGCAGAAACTAGCTATCTACTAGCTATCTGTACCCAAACCCTGACTGTTTCTGCTGAGGCAGCTCCACTACATTCTCCAACTTCCACAGAAGTTAGTGTGGCCATGTGACAAATACTAGCCAATAGAAAATGAGCAAATGTCCTTACTACTCCAGGCCCTGCTCATAAAAACCTCCTATATAAAATCCCTCATTCTCTCTTTTTCCCATTCACCAGCTGAATGGAGAACACTCTGAGAAGGGCAGAGTTATAGGATAAAGTGCTACCTTAGAGCAGAACCACTCCTGTTCCCTCCCCTAGATCCACCAACCTGCCCTATTGATGAAGTTCTAGAACCTAGGTGAGGTTCGGTGGGCTGAGGTCCGGAGCCGATGACCAAGAAAGAATTCTTGAGACATCTTTGGTGCAAAATGGTGGTTTATTAAAGCACGGGGACAGGACCCGTGGGCAGGAAGAGCTGCTGCCCCGGATTGTGAGGGATGGCAGGTTATGTACTCTGCGGTTGGGGGAAGGTGAGGGGAAGGGAGGTTTCAACTGAGTTTTCATATGCTAAAGAGGGCCTACAAGGTGCCGGGAGACCACTGTTGTCTTTTAGCAAGCCATTAACATCAAGATAGTTGGGAGATTCCTGTCTTGCAGGATTGTGATCTCTGCAAGTTAACTATTTGTTTCTCGTTTATGGCAGTCAGGGGTGCCTGAGGAATGTTACACATATTACCGAGGGGAGCGGGTGGAGATGGGGTGCAAGGTGCCAGCTTCTGCTTTGTCCTCAGCCAGCCTCCTG
The DNA here is from genome assembly GCF_002288905.1 of Enhydra lutris kenyoni. Lineage (NCBI taxonomy): Eukaryota > Metazoa > Chordata > Mammalia > Carnivora > Mustelidae > Enhydra > Enhydra lutris. The sequence goes on along the minus strand of NW_019154086.1, from coordinate 55,079,628 downwards.
TTCCCTCATCACTATGATATGAAGTGAGCAAAAATTAAACTTTCGTGGTATGAATACACTGAGATTGAGATGTTGTTTGTTTCAACAATTAGACTATCTTACTTATATATTATCTTCCAGATAGTAGTATGCATTCATTTTCTCCTTCTGAGACTTGATAAAAATAAAAGTAATTGCTTGAATCACCTGCCACCTTACACAAGAAATTTTTCCTTTAAACAAAAGGATACTTTTTACTTTAGGATTACCATGTGTACCAATGAAGATAGGGTTCTAGTTTACAGTGGCCCTAGATGTTGGGGTTTCACCAAGAACTCTTACCCTTCCTACCATTAATCCATTCCAACCTGGAGTACAGATGGGAGAGAATTGAGACAGTGGAGTTCTAAAAGTGAGGTTACATTCAGCATAGTCTCCAATGACTCTAAGAGCTCTTTATTTAGGATCCACTTAAAATTCCTTCAGCAATAAAGGCACTACTAAAAATGACTTCTGGCCATTTATTCAATAATCAGGCCAAACATGTACTAATTGCTAGCAAGCAAGAAAGGGATGGGAGGTTGGCTACAGGTCAACCAGAAGGCAATGTTTGTAGTAGCTTCTGACATTGCAACATTATTTAGCATCTTAAAAGGGCAGAGGAAACAAGAGGAAACAAGAAACAAGGATGAAAGCACTATCCAAAGAACCCAAAGGGGTGTAGAAAAACTGCAAAGCATTGTAATTTGCCATTTCCTGAGCCATCTTCCTCTTTAGGCTAAGAAGCTGGGCTATTTCTTGTTTGCAAATTAGAACTCAGTAAGGCAAAGGGGAATGTAGATTAGTCATCCCAGGCATTTATAATGGCAGGCAGCAAGCCTTGGCATATGTATAAATACATGTTTGCTAAGAGTTTGAAACAGGATTTGACAGCTATCACAGTGATTCACATAAACACAAAGGTAGCAAATAGTAACAGGAGCAGTTGAGTTAAACGCTAAACCCAAGGTCTGATCTTCATGATGTCTCATCAAATCTAAATTGACTAACAGATTTTTCAGTTTTCATGCACTATGAAAAAAACATAAAATATATAATTAGCACAATGAATACAAGCCTTCAGAGACAGAGAAACTAGGGAGTGAACACTTAAGAAGCACCAGCTGAACTTCATTTCCCCCACAGAATTCTTGAAGAGTACCCCAGGACAGGCTCTCTCTCAGGAAAGCACTGTAATGAAATAGAAGCTTTTGCCCCAGTGCTGCAGGCATCTCTTCCTGGGCTTCCATGTGTTAACAAAGATTATATACCAAAGAAAGGGCTAGGGGAACAAACATGTGCAAAACAAAAAATGCACCATGCTGTTCCTAGGACATTGTAAACTTAAAGCCTTACGATGATGATTTCTTTCTGATAAATCTTTATTTTTTTTCCTACCTGCAAACATTTGCTCTCTTGAAGTAGATGAATCCCATGGTGACCAGGATAACCAAGAACAGAGAGAATTTCACATAGAGAATGATCAGTAAGTCCGGTGCTAGAAATTCCAGAGTTATGACACCTTTAAATACAGGCAACACAGGCAGAGGTAAGGAGCCATTTCAAGGATCCTTCTAATGAAAAAAGTAGGGTCAATTGTTTAAAAGAGGCATTTAAAATATTCTTAAAAGTTCAGACTATCATAATCAATCCACCTTCTAGACGACAATTCAAATGCTACTAAGATATTCTTTCATGACAGAGTTTAGAAACTCTATCTGTGTTTTGTAACCTGGTAGATTTTCAATATTTTCTAAATGAATAAATGCACAGTAAGTGTTGCTAATACATCCCAACTTTATAAGAAAAAAGGAAATATGCTTTCTAACTTCCTGTGTAAACGTTAGTCTTTTAGGGTACTATTAATAATACTTTTAGCACTATCTGCTTTTTCCACACAGTGAAGTAATTTTGTCACTGAGTTGCTGTCACCCCTTTAATTGAATATTTTATGTCTTTTTACTTTCATTTATTCATCTGTAAAAGATGGTCCCAAGAATTGCTGAAAAGGTAAAATAAGACTAAGTAGGACTACCATTCTGAAGTTTATTTCTGCTATGAAAATGGCAACCACAAATAAACTTTAAGTACTATTCTGACTCTTGGCTCCAAAAGTCATGTTGATGAAGTTCTAGAATCTAGGTGAGGTTCGGTGGGCTGAGGTCCAGAGCCGATGACCAAGAAAGAATTCTTGAGACATCTTTGGTGCAAAATGGTGGTTTATTAAAGCACGGGGACAGGACCCGTGGGCAGGAAGAGCTGCTGCCCCGGGTTGTGAGAGAGGGCAGGTTACGTACCTTATTGTTGGGGGAGGGTGAGGGGAAGGGAGGTTTCAATGGAACTTTCATATGTTAAAGAGGGCCTACAAGGTGCTGGGATACCAGAGGCCTTGCGGCTTGATCAATGTTGTCTTTTGGCAAGCCATTCACATTTCTGCTATCAAGCGTCTTTGTTAGTGAGATTTGGGTTTAGAAGAAATTTAACTTTATTTAGGGCTTGAGGAACTGAGTTATTTGCCTCTGGAAATTGTGCTATTGATAAGGTAACTTCTTTGTTTGTAGATCTCTAGGACATTTGTAAACCAAGGGAGACTCTGTCTTGCAGGATTGTGATCTCTGCAAGTTAACTATTTGTTTCTCGTTTATGGCAGTCAGGGGTGCCTGAGGAATGTCACACACAGTACCGAGGGGAGCGGGTAGAGAGGGGGTGCAAGGTGCCAGCTTTTGCTTTGTCTTCAGCCAGCCTCCTGCTCCCTCATCAATGTCACCCTGTTAAATAAATTGCTTAAATACTAAACTAGAAGTATGTCAGACAATCTCCTTCTTATGCACTGTCAGGGAAGAAGTCATGGTCTCAGCCTGAGCTCAAAAGACTCACAATCCAACTGGAGCCATCAGAGCCATACAAATGAAAAGATCACTTATGAGAGAACAAACATTGCTCAGTGATCATTACAGATTATAAATCATTTCAGGAGTAAGAACACCGAAACAACTCCAACTGGGAGGTTAGGGTGAAGTGGGATTTGAACTGAGCCTTGCCAATAGCAGGATTAAATAGGTTAAGAAAAGAAGGAAGAACTTCCCAAGGGAAAGAAACAATTTGAACAAAAATTTGAAGAACTCATTAACTTAAATCACATGTGGTAGAGCATAGAGTGGGGTACATCGAGATGATGTCTGTGATGATCTGAACCTAATTCTGTAGCTATTTGTGTGTGTTAGGCTCTATATCAGACCCTGGATATAGAAATGAAGAATATAGTTCTGACTCTCAAAGAGTTTATCTTGCACTGGGAGTCAGAGAAGTTACAATTACAGTGCTATGAAGTACTCTGAGGCATGCATGAGGCATTACATGAGCTCAAAGTAGGAGCAACTAACCAAACTGCAGGGTGAAAAAAAAAATTAGCCCAGTTTCTAAGCCTTAAAACTTCAGTAGGAGGGGCACCTAGGTGGCTGTCAGTTAATCGTTCAACTCTTGATTTCAGCTTAGGTTCTGATCTCAGAGTTGTGAGATCAAGCCCTGCAATAGGCTCTGTGCTCAGCAGGGATTCTCTCTCTCCCTCTGCCTTCCCCCCAACCTTATTCATTCTAGCTCTCTCTCTCTCTCAAATGAATAAATAAATCTTAAAAAAAAAACAACACTTAAATCGGAATTGAGCAAATGGAAGAAGAGAGGATGAGGAAAGAAGTACCTGGGGAAGAGGTGGAAATTGCATGTACAATGTACAATTGCATGTACAGAAGAATAAGAAAGATAAACACTTTTGAGGAGTCCAAAGAGGTCCACACGCATGGGGTACAGGCTAAAGATTAGCAAGACATGAGGCTAAGGAGAGTGACAGATCAAGCATTTAAGTAGGGAAGGGCATGTTTTTCATTTTAGGAAAATCATTGTGGTAACAGTGTAGGTGAAAACCTCCTTAGTGGAAGGAGGTAAGTTAGGGGCCAGGAGACCTGTTGCAAGAATATTGTAATAATTCTGGTGAGAGGTGACCACAAGCTCAACTAATATGAAGGAAAGAAAAAGGTATAGATTTAAGAAAAAATATTAAGATAAAATCAACAGAACATAGTGACCAATTTTGAATATGGGAAATAGGAAAGAGTGATATTGTATGATATCTTTAATTTTCTGGCTTGAGTCATTTATCAAAGCAAAATACAAGTATGGAGCTTATGAAGGGATAGAGAAGAGGAATTCCTTTTTAGGAATATGCAAGTTGAGGTGCCCTTGATACATTCAAGTGCATATGAAACCATTCAGTTGGAAATTGGTTTTGATCATGGCATAGCCAAGGAGAGAAAATCTGGACTAAAAATAGAGATTTGAGGATCAAGAATTAGGCAGTGGTTGCAACCATATGTATGGATGAGGTCCTTCAAGAAATAGGGGTAAATGTGAAAAGAAAATATTTTCTTTTCAGTTCCTATTTAAGATGGAACTCAGAGAAATGCCTTCCTTCATGGAATGAAGAGATGGAAAACTATTTAAGGAGACTAAGAGTTTACTGAAGATTAAGAAGAGAACCAAGTGATTATGGGAGGAAAATAGGTGAGAAGAGAGGAAAGACCACATCAAATATCACAAGGCTAATTAGTAACTACAAATTAAAATTTTATATTTTGCTTGGCATTTGAGAGATCTTTAGCTTTTCATTAGAACATTTCTTGTGCAGAGAGATGCAAGAGAGTTAAGGAGTGGATGTGAGGTGCCATAGAAGGGACAGTGAGGGTAGATCTTTCTTTTTAAAAAATCTTGGATGAGTGAAGGACAAGAGCTAAGAGTTTAAAGAATGCACAGCATCTACTTTTTAAAAAAAAAATTTATTAACATATAACGTATTACTACATAGCATCTACTTTTAAACTCAGAAGGAAAAGAGGCAGATTCATATAATCAGCTTTAGGGAAAAGATCTGTAGAATAAAAAAGACTGAACAAAGGAGAGCAAGGGTAATTACTGAAGCAAAGTCTCTCAGGATATGGGAAGGGAAAAACAAGTATAGAGTATAGGTTGAATATTTCATCTATGGAAAGGAGAGTCAGGTGGGACTGCAGATAAATGCATATGTCTAGAGACAAGAAGTATAAAATAAGAACGTAGAGATGGTGGGAAATTGATAATAGAAAATAATGACTAGAAGTGAATGTATTAGTACATGCTACAGATTGATGATGCTTGAAAACATTACCCCAAGTGAAAGAAGCAAGTAACAAAAGTCATATATTATAGGGTTCCATTTATGTGAAATGTCCAAAATAGGAAAATCTATAGACAGGAAGTATATTAGTGGCTACCTAAAGCTGGAAGATTTCTGGGATTATAGAGTCCTGGCTAAAGGATAGACTTCTTTTTGGAGTAATGAATACATTCTAAAATTGATTGTGGTGATGGCTGCACAGCTCTGAATGTGCCAAAGACCACTAAGTGATACACTTTAAATGGGTGAATTGTAAGGTATATAAATTAGGTCTCACTAAAGCTGTTGCAAAAAAAATTAATATGAGAGATGTTATGAACAATAATTAATAGGATATGATGATCTTAATAATATGATAATGAATATAATAGCTAATACATATTAACATAATAAGCATAATAGCTAATATTTATTAATATAGAAGCTAACATTTGTCAGTAGAGTAAATATAGTAGCTAAAATTTACTGAGTACCAACTATGTGATAGCTATCATGTTAAGTAAATATATTCTTCTTTTAAATTATTATGATAACTCTGTGAGGTAGGTTCTATCATCCCCTTAACAAATGAAGAAATCATGAGACATTCACTAAACTAATTGTAGTGATCATTTTGCAATATATACAAATATCAAATCATTATGTTGTATATCTAAGACTAATTTGTTATTATATGTCAGTTATATTTCAATTTTTTAAAAAGCCATGAGACAGAGAGATTAAATATTGTTCCAAGTCACATAGCTGGTAAAGGAGAAGCCATATTATACCAAAGATTTTGCTCCTAATCACCAGGTTATACAGCCTGGAATGATATAAGACATGCACCTTTTCTTTTCATCTTTACATGATTGCTTCAAACACATAATAACAATAAACAAATATTTGGCAAATGAAATGATGTATAAGTTTCAGAATGCAAGGGAGAGGGGGGCAAAAACTTGTCTCCTACTCAGACTAACAAAAAGTGGTGAATACTACATAAACTATAAAAATCAAGAAGGGAATAATTATTGTTCTTGTCTCTGAACAGAATCAGTATTGTTATATTATATAAAATTATTGCCATTTTATATGAATATTAATCTCGAAGTAAAAATCAATAGATATTAAGTTAACAAAATTTTTGTGGCTTCCAGAATAAAAGGTACTTAGAGAATGTAGAGATAAGAAGTTATTAAATTAATTTCTTTTATTTGATAAAGGAATAGGAATTATTTCCCTAGCATACTAAGGAATTAATTACCCAGTTAAGTTTTAGAGAATATCTTCAAATGAGTAGTACAAGATTCCTTACTTTGTTCTTGGTTACTAATAATCTGTGGAAGAAAATGCTAAGCATCAAGTTCATTACTCTACAAAAAAAAACAAACAGAAACAAAAACCCAGGTGATTACCTTGATTCAAATTGAAGTTCAAGTTGAAGTTCAAGTTGAAGGACAGATTCTTGTTGCCAGTCACATGGGAGACAGAGCAGGACACAGTAGACACCTGGCGGCCCTCCCAGTGGCATGTACTCTGGACGGTCACTGTACCATTGCCCAGCGGTTCTTCCTCAGTGTGACAATCTCCCCCCGGGGTCCAGAAGATCTGTGCAGATGGCTTCCCTGCAGCTGCCCTGCACATGATAGTTCCATTGCTGCCTCGAAACAGGGTCACCTTGGGGGGCACTGCAGAGACGCAGGGGAAAATGCTTCAGGCTTAACACATGGGGTATGGAATACAGAGACACATTTGATTCAATCCGAGATATGGTTATGTGACTTACCACAATATGACATGCTCCTTACCTAACACACGGAGGCAATGTGTATGACCGAAATGCCCATCAGCTGCAGCCACTTCACACCTGTAATATCCGTCATGAGTGATGGCCACGGGGTCAATCTGAAGGGCAGGATTCTGATCAGGTCTGGACTTCCAGGATATTCTCGCATCAGTACAGTTTCTTTCACTGGTCTCATTGTTGTCTCTCCTGTAGGCTCTAGTGCAGGGAGGCTGGTCTCTGGGGCTTATTGTCCATGTTACCACCAAAGCTGTGGGGATGTCAGGAGGACAAAGGAGCACAGCCTTTGTATCCACAGGTATGCACAGAAAAGTGTTACCTGGACACACACACAAGGAGAATGATGAAAGAAAATCTTAATTAAAAAACCTCAAGTTGGGGGTGCCTGGGTGGCTCAATGGGTTAAGCCTCTGCCTTCAGCTCAGGTCATGATTCCAGGGTCCTGGGATCCAGCTCCACATCGGGTTCTCTGTTCTATGGGGAGCCTGCTTCCTCCTCTCTCTCTCTGCCTGCCTCTCTGCCTACTTGTGATCTCTGTCTGTCAAATAAATAAATAAAATCTTAAAAAAAAAAAAAAAACAAAACAGACAAACCTTCAAGTGTTACATTTTCCAAAACATATTATATAAAGTGTACTAAAGCATGACTTTGTTGGTCATCCTATTCCAAAATATTAGGCTTACATAAAAAATTAAACATGCACAAAATGTGTATAACACATTAAAACTAATCCAAAGATGAACCTGTTTTCCTCCTATATTCGTATTATTAGATAAGCTATATTTATTATATGTGTGAAAAATATTTTAAGGGCTTAAAATAGCCTCAGGAGTTTTCTTGAAACACAATATAAGAAACACAATATAAGAAAACACAATATAAATTAAAGGACAAAGTCATCTAAGTCTAATCCTTCAGTCTAAGAAACTATTAGACTTATAACTCATGCTCCTTCCACAGAAAGTGGAAAAATTGGTGATGTGCTTTTCTCCTCCTAGGTTTTGATCAGAGACAATAAATCAGTAGTATCAGAATGAAATGCCTATACTGAAGGGTACCCCTTTGGACAAACATAAAGAAAAAGTATCAGATGGCATTCAGGTTGAACAAACTGGACTTTCTTAAGCTATTCTTTATTTGGAGATTCACAAAGTCAGTAAAATCAACAAGCCAACCTTCCTTCCTTCCTTCCTATTCAGTCACACATATACTGCCAAACAGTCCAACTGTGAACTTTGTTTACAGATCTTATGTTTTACCTAATTATGAGGATTAAATGAAGAAGGTTACTGCTTTTGCTCATCTTCAGTGTAAAAAGTTGGCCCTGAAACCTACAATTATTCTCCAATCTAGAAGATCCAGCTCTCCCGTAAACACTCATAATGCATCCATGACTGGCTTTGCTGAGAAAAAAATTAAAAATCATATTACTTTCTGCAGGAGGTATAAGCATCCTCTGCTTTCTGTTCACAGATGAACTATATGTTGAAGCTAGAAAATATTTAGAGAAAAATAAAAGAAATCAATTTTAGGTGCCTAAAAGTACAAACCACTATGTATCCACAAATCTTACAGACACCATGATAGAAAATCAGTTAACTGTAACTGAATTCCATGAAAAGCTTTGCAAAACAGAAATTAGAAGTTATTCCATTATTAAGTGGAAATTAAAAATTACATTATAACTTCTTAATCAATGATTTCCTGCCTATGGGACACTATGCTGCACACTTGATCACCATTTTGTCCAAGATAACCCTGTTTCCACCTCTTTCCTAGCCACTGGTTTGGCCCATTGTGGGTACCTCACATGAGCTGGGCTTTCTCCTGATGCCACCCCCAGGATTAAAGTTGTTTAATCCAGTGGTGGGCCTCACCTAGCTGCACAAATGAGGTTACTTTCAGGAAAATTTGGAACCAGATTCAGAGGAATAATTCTTCCCTTTTTTCCCCCATTTTTCCTACTGTGACTGCTAATTTTATGTGTCAGCCTGGCTTGGACATGGTTCCCAGGTATTCAGTTAAACAATATTCTAGATGTTTCTGTGAAAGTAATTTTTAAAATAAGATTAACATTTAAATGAGTAGACTTTCAGAAAAGTAAATTACCCTCCATAAGTGAGTGGGCCTTGTCCATTCATTCAAAGTGAAAAAAGAGTGACCCCCTGGGAAAGTGAGTTCTATAGCATATTGCCTCAGACTCAAACTTCTGTGCTCTCTGGGTGTCTAGCTCTGGCCCACCCTGCAGATTCTGGACTTGCCAAGGCTCTGCAATCATGTGAGCCAATTCTTTAAAATAAATATCTCTCTCTCCCCCTCAATTCTTCCTCCCTCCTCCTTCTTCTCTCTCTCTCTCTCCTTCTCCTATTATTCTGTTTCTCTGAGGAACTGATTAATATGCCCATCTTGAGAAGAATGAACAAGAAGCAGAAAGATAGATAATGATACGCTTCACCTCACTCATTTCTAATTCCATAGTTCCTGAGATCCACATGCATTCCTTCACTTAGGGTCTACAAAGTTTCTGACAAAGTACTCCTAATGTACTTCAAATCTGGGTTCTGAGAAATTATTTACTGAAGTGATTTTTATAAAAACCTTTCTTTTGAAGCTATGATATATCCTTTGGAATATTCTGTGTGTGCTTAGAAGATAGTGTTCTGCTGTGTTTGGAAGAAATGTTCTGTACATCTCTGTCAGGACTACAGGTCTACAGTGTTGTTCAAGTGCAGTGTTTCCTTACTGATTTAATGTCCGAATGATCTATCCATTTTTCAGTGTGGGGTATTACAGTTCCCTACAACTTTGTATTGTTGCCCATTTCTCCTTCAGTTCTGTTCCTATCTGCTCTACATATTTAGGTGCTCTGATGTTGGATGCATAAATATTTACAAGTGTTATGATGAATTCACTCCTTCACCATTAGATAGTGACCTTCTTTGCCATTAGTTACATTTTATTTACTTAAAGTCTATTTTCTCTAAATTAAGAATAGCTATTCTTATTAACATGGAGCACTTTTCTCCACCCCTTCACTATCAGACTATTGTATCCGTAGAGCTAAAGTCAGTTTCTTACAGGTAGCATATTGTTGAATCTTGATTTTTTTATCCATTCAGTTACTGTATACTATATGATTGGAGAATTTTTTCTATTTATATTAGGATAACTGATAGGTAAGTACATACTATTGTCATTTTGTTCATTGTTTTCTGACTATTTTGAAGTTCCTTTGTTCCTTTCTTCCTCTCTTTCTGTTCCTTTGTGATTTGCTGGTTTTTCATAGCAGTATGCTTCGATTCCTTTTTCTATATCTTTAGTGTGTCTATCAGATATTTTTTTGTGTGTGTGGTTACTAAAGCTTATATGAAACACCTTATGGTTATTTTAAGCTGCTTACAACTTAATTTCATTACATGCAATATTCAATGTTTTTACTTCTCTCCCCTTTTTATTTTATTGATATACTAATTTGCATTCACTAACAGATTATTATAACTATAATTATTTTTTATCCTTTTCTTTTTGACATTTGTTTTAGAGTTAAAAGTGCTTTACACAACACTGTTACAGTATTAGACTATTCTGAATTCAACTATGTATTTGCCTTTAACAATGTGTTTTATTTTTCATATTTTTCATATGTCTTCATTAGCATTCTGCCATTAAACTTGAAGAGCTCCCTTTAGGATTTTTTCTTTTCTTAAGATTTTATTTATTTTTTTGAGAGAGAGCACAAACAAGAGAAGCAGCAGGCAGAGGGAGAGGGAGAAGCAGACTCTCCACTGAGCTGAGACCCCAACGTTGGCTTGATCCCAGGAACCTGGGACACTTAAACAACTGAGCCACCTAGGTGCCCTCCCTTTATAATTTCTTGTAAGCAGGTCTAGTACTGACAAATTTTGTCAGCTTTTATTTTTCCAGGAAAGTTATTATCTCATCTTTATTTCTGGTTTGTCAAGTAAAGTATTCTTCCATGCCAGGCTTTTTCTTTCAGCTCTTTGACTATATCATCCCACTCCTCTAGTCTGTAAGGTCTATGCTGAGAAATCTTCTAGTTTTGTGGGGCTACTTTATATGTGATGAGTCACCTATCCCCTCCTGCTTTAAAAGTCTCTCTTTTCCATTTGATTATAATGTATCTCAGTGAAGATTCCTTTATGGTTAGTCAAGTATTTGGGCTTCTGGATTTTGATGTTAATTCTCCATACCCATTGCCCCCAAAGTTTTATGAAGTTGTCTCTCATTATTACTTTAAATTAGATGTCTGCTCCATTCTTTTTTATGTCCATTTGAGGCTCCCATAATGCTTACATTATTTTGTTTATTGGTGTTTCATAAGACCCATAGAATTTCACCACGCATTATTTTGTTCTTGCTTTTCTATCTCTGACTAGATGATTTCAAATTATGTCTTTACATTCACTGATTCTTTCTTCTGCTTGATGAATTTGCTGTTGAAACTATATTAAATTTTTCAATGAAGTCATTGCATTATTCAGCCCCAGAATTTGTGTTTGTTTCTTCTCATGACTTCTATCATTTTCTTGAAACTTTGTTTTGTTCATGTACTGTTTTCCAGATTTTGTTTTGTTGTCTATCTGTGTTTTCTTATAGCTCACTGAGCTTCCTTACATAGACTGTTTTTGATTTCTTTGTCAGACATGCAGATATCCATTTCTTTATTATCAGACCCTGGAGGGTTTTTTTTTTTTCGGTGATGACATCTTTCTTTAATTTTTTGGACTTTTGCATTGCTAGGGTCTTCACATTTGTGGAAGCTGTCACTTCCTTCCGTCTTTACTGACTGGCTTCAGGAAAAAAAAGGTCTTCAACTGTCAGCCCAGCTAGTGATTCTGGTAGGTTTCTAAGACCTTTCCTAAAGATGCATTCCTTCTTCATTCCCTCTGGCTCCTTCTCGGGGTAGAAGTCTTAAGATTGTGTGTCTTCTTTTAAATCCACAAAAACAGACAGAATTCTGAAAGTCTTCCATTTATTTACACTAGGGAAGTACCCTGAAGTGTTCAGGGTTGTGTCCCTATTCAGCAGAATAAAGTGAGTACTCTTATCCATGCACACTAACTAAGGAGATGCACACCATCTGTGGTATAGTGGTGCTGGCCATAGAGAAGGTGATACGATTCTGTAGTACCAAGACAAGGTGACAGCACTTAACAGTCACAGGAAAGTAGATAACCATAAATACTAGCAAGGCCAGAATGACAATGAAGAGGCTCTGACATAAAGGATTTGTGAAAAAAGTTAAGTAAACCTTAACCTGGGATAAGATGAAAGGGCAGCCAAAGAGGGTATGGCTTGCCTTATATAACTAAATCAAGTGTAAACAAGCATCTTAGTTTTGCCTCCTGCAACAAAACCACCATAGGGTGGCTTAGATAACAAACATTTTTTTTTTTTTTCCTCACAGTTCTAGAGGCTGCGTAGTATAAGATCAAATCAGCAGCAGATATGGTGTCCGGTGAAAGCCCACTTCCTGGCTTATGGACAGCTGCCTTCTTACTGTATTCTTATATGGCAGGGCCAGAAGGGGAGAGAAAGACATAAAGCAAGCTCTCTTGGGTCTCCTTTTGTAAGGGTACTGATCAAAAGCACCACCCTCATGACAAAATTCCCTCACAAAGCTTTCGTCTCCAAATACCATCACATTGGAGATTACATTCCAACATATGAATTTTGGAGGACATATTCAGTCCATAGCAGTGAGTAAAGACTCAGGTTAGCTATCATAATGGAAAATGATGATCCTTCACCAGGTTTCTATAACCCAGTTCTCAGACACAAAGTCACATAATTATGAGTTCATATTCCAAAGTTACAAAACACAGGGGGGGGAATGCAACCACAAAATGAGATAATGTACTTTTTATTGGCTGCCCTCTCTTTCCTAAACAGGAGAATAAGATTCAGAACTTCAGAGTTTAGAATTATTAAATGTAGGGCATAAAATAAATGTATGGAGAGTGTTTAAAGAAATAAAAGAAGAATAAAAAAAAAGAAGAAGAAATATATATTCTCCTCACATATTCTCACCCCCAAAAAACTATACCAATTACAAGAACACAGCAGAGGTCTCATTGTTACTCATTGATTCTTTACTTACCCAAACTGAAAAATGAGAGAGAACAACACAAATATACATGAAAAGAAAAAGGCAATAGAATTTCACAAAGTCCTTTAGGACCTCTTCTTTCAATATAAGATGGTTTCATTTCCATTAAAAATCTGTTTTTTATTGTAGCCACCTTCATGAATTATCTGACCTAGATCTTCTGGATAACTTGCTACAGCTTCTACATCAGCACTTGCTGTTTTACCTGGCACTTTTATAATTTGGAAATGGCTTTTTTCCTTAAACCTCATGAACCAACCTCTTCTAGCTTCTCACTTTTATTTCTGCAGCTTCTTCATCTCTTTTAACCTCCACAGAATTGAAGAGAGTAAGGTCTTGCTCTAGATTTGGTTTTGGTTTCAGGGAATGTTGTGGCTGATTTGATACTCTATCCAGATCACTCAAGCTTTCTCCAAATTAACAATAAAGCTGTTTCATTTTCTCATCATTAGTGTGTTCCTTAGAGTAGCACTTTTAATTTCCTTCAAGAATTTTCCCTTCACATTCACAACTTGACTACTTCTTGGCACAAGAGGATTAGATTTTGATCTGTCTCAGCTTTCAACACGCCTTCCTCACTAAGCTTAATCCTTTCTAACTTCTAATTTAAAGTGAGAAATGTTACTCCTCCTTCTACATGAATATTTAGAGGTCATTTTGAGCTTCATGTTCAATATTGTTGTGTCTCAGGAAAGAAAGAGGCTTGAGGAGAGGGAGAGAGACATGGGGAATGACCAGTTGGTGATAGAGCTAGAACACACACACATATGTGTCATTTGAGTTCACCATCTTCTATGGGCATGGTTAGTTGACACAACAAAAAATAAAAATAAAAATAAATTAAAATGGTAACATCATAGATTATTGACCACAGATCACTACAACAAGTTTAAAGTAATAACAAATTTTCAAATATTTCTAGAATTACCAAAATGAGATGCAGAGAGGCAAAGTGTGCAAATGCTGTTGGCAAAATGGAGCTGATAGCGTTACTCCATGCAGGATTGCCACAAACCTTCAATTTCTAAAAACCACAATATCTGTAAAGTGCAATGAAGTGAAACACAATAAAACAAGATATGCCCATATACCTAATAAGAGTTTCAAAATACATAGGCAAAGTTGACAAAATTAAATAAAAAACACTGTTACAAAAATGAAGAATGTCTTTGATGAGCTTATTAATAAATAGGCTATGGCTGAGGAAAAAAATCTCTAAGCTAGAGAATATATCAATATAGACCTCCAAAACTGAAAAGCAAAGAGAACACTAAAAACAACAACAACAACAAAAAACAAATAACAAATCCCACACACACAAAGGATATCCAAGGACTATGGGATAACCGTGAAAACATGTAAAACAGGGGAGGAGCAAGATGGCAGAGGAGTAGGAGACCTAAATTTCATCTGGTCCTAGGAATTCAGCTAGGTGGTTATCAAACCATTCTGAATACCCACAAACTCAACAGGAGATCAAAGAAAAGAATATCAGCAATTCTATGAACATAAACCACTTTCTGGAAGGTAGGACATGCAAATTAGTGAATCAGAGGTGATATACTGGAAGATAGACTATGCGGGGGGGGCAGTTCCTGCAAGTGATAGAGCAACAAAGCACAAAATCGGAACATTTGGAAGTCTGTTCTACAGGGGGACATCACTCCAGTGAATAAGAGGGGGGTGGAATCCTTGATGGGACAGTGTGGTCTCAGGACCCTTGGAGTCACAGAAAGACCAGGGGTGCCTAACTGTAGCAGAGCTCCCAGGTTTCAGAGTGGAGAAACCAGCTGCAAGGACAGAGACAAGGAGTGGGCTCTCAGCTCAGGGTTTCCATAAACCATGATCCAAGTCACATTCAGGCCACTGCCCTTTGAGCAGGGACCCCACAAGTGTCAGATCCAGGGAGACTCTCCTTCCTGCACCAGAAGGAGTAGCACAAAAGTGTGCTGCAGGAATCTGCTGGGTTTGGAGACAACAAATGTAGTCATGTGCCAGATAGAAATGCTTGGTCACAAGCTGGGTGAACTCAGAGTGTGGCCAGAGACTAGGGAGACAGGAGTGATTGATTGCTTTTCTCTGAGGGTGCACTGAGGAGTGGGGCCCTGAGCTCTTGTCTCTGGGCCAGAGATTGGGAGGCCACCATTTTCATTTTTGTCCTCCAAAGCTGTACAGATCTTTCAGAGAACAAAAGCTACTGAGAGCAAACCTGACTGGATTCCTTAGCCTGGCCCCTGGAAAGGGCAGTGCAATTCCACCTTGGGCAAAGATATTTGAGAATCACTGCAACAGGCCCATCCCCCAGAAGATCAGAAAGAGCATCCAGCTGACACCAAATTTACTGATCAATGAGAACTGCAAAACTCCAGCACTATGGAAATACAGCACATGGAATTCATGGCTTTTTATCCCATGATTTTTTAGTCTTTCAAAGTTAAATTTTTAAATTTTCTTTATTTTTTTCTTTTTCTTTTTTTAAAATTTTTCCTCTTTCCTATTTTAAGAAACAACTTATCAATACTCTTTTTAAAAATCTTTTTTAATTATCATTTTCAAGTTATATCCCTCCATTGTATTTAACCTTATTTTTTATATATATGTAAGTTCTTCATTCTTTAAGATTTTAGGGATATAGTTTTTTCTAACAGACCAAAATATACCCTAAATCTAGTGTCTGGCTTTGTTCTAGGATCCTGCCTGACCACATTCTCTCCCTTAAAAAAAAAAAAAAAAAAAAAATTGTTTCTCTTTCTTTCTTCAACCAACTTCTTATCAATTCCTTTTTAAAAATATTTTTCAATTTTCATCTTTACAGTCATATTCCATCCCTTCATCATATTTACCCTTATTTTTTCTGTGTGTATATATATACATATATATGTGTGTATATATATATATTTTTTTTTTCTTTCTTTCCTTAAAATTTGGGAGGCAGTTTCTTCCATCCCAAAGCAACAGAACACACATTCTTCTTTAGTGCATATGGAACATTCTCTGGAATAGATCACATCCTGGGTCACAAATCAGGTCTTTACTGGTATCAAAAGATTGGCATCATTCCCTGCATATGTTCAGACCACAGTGCTTTGAAACTAGAACTCAATCACAAGAGGAAAGTTGGAAAGAGGTAAAATAAATGTAGGCTAAAGAGCATCCTACTTCAGAATGAATTGGTCAACCAGGAAATTAAAGAATCGAAACAATTCATGGAAACAAATGAAAATGAAAACACAACTGTTCAAAATCTTTGGGACAGAGCAAAGGCAGTCCTGAGAGGAATGTATATAGTAACACCAAGACCAAACGATGGAGAATAAAGAAGCTGAGAAAAAGAGAGATAAACAACTACTGGACCACAAAGGGAGAATTCAAAAGATAAGTGATACCATCAGATGAAACTATATCAGAATAATTGGGATCCCAGAAGAAGAAAAGAGAAAGAGAAAGGCAGAAGGTATATTGGAGCAAATTATACCAGAGAATTTCCCTAATTTGGAAAAGGGAACAAGCATCAAAATCCGGAGGCACAGAGAACTCCCCTCAAAATCAATAAAAATAGGTCAACACCCCATCATCTAATAGTAAAACTTACAATCACAGAGACAAAGAGAAAATTCCCAAAGGGGTTTGGGACAAGAGGTCAGTAACCCACAATAGTAGAAATATTAGATTGCAGCAGACCTATCCACAGAGACCTGGGAGGCCAGAAAGGACTGCATGATATATTCAGAGCTCTAATATGAGAAAATAAGCAATCAAGAATACTATATTCAGCTAGGCTGTCATTGAAAGTAAAAGGAGAAATAAAAACCTTCTAGGACAAACAAAAACTAAAAGAGTTTGCAAAAACCAAACAACCCTACAGGAAATATTGAAAGGGGTCCTCTAAGCAAAAAAAGACACTAAAAGTAACATAGACCAGAAAGGAACAGAGACAATATAAATAGTCACCTCACAGGAAATACACTGGCTCTAAATTCATATCTTTCAGTAGTTACCCTGAATGTAAATGGGCTAAATGCCCCAATCAAAAGACACAGGGTATCAGAATGGATTAAAAAAAGCAAGACCCATCGATATGCTGTCAGCAAGAGACTCATTTTAGACCCAAAGATATCTCCAGAGTTAAAATGAGGGGGTGGAAACCATGTACCATGCTAATGGACATCAAGAGAAAGCTGGGGTGGCAATCCTTATATCAAACAAATTAGATTTTAAAAATCAAAGACTATAGGGGCACCTGGGTGGCTCAGTGGGTTAAAGCCTCTGCCTTCGGCTCAGGTCATGATCCCAGGGTCCTGGGATCGAGCCCCGCATCGGGCTCTCTGCTCAGCGGGAAGCCTGCTTCCCTTCCTCTCTCTCTGCCTGCCTCTCTGCCTACTTGTGATCTCTGTCTGTAAATTAAATAAATAAAAATCTTTAAAAAAAATTAAAGACTATAACAAGAGATGAAGAAGGGCACTATATCATACTCAAAGGGTCTGTCCAACAAGATCTAACAATTTTAAATATCTATGCCCGGAACACAGGAGCAGCCAATTATATAAGCCAATCAATAACAAAATCAAAGAAACACATCAACAATAATACAATAATAGTACAGGACTTTAACACCCTGCTCACTAAAATGGACAGATCATCTAAGCAGAAGATCAACAAGGAAATAAAGGCTTTGAATGACACACTGAACAAGATGGACATCCACATATATTCAGAACATTCCAACCCAAAGCAACAGAATACACATTCTTCCCTAGTACACATGGAACATTCTCCAGAATAGATCACATCCTGGGTCACAAATCAGGTCTCAGCTAGTACCAAAAGAAGGGATCATTCCCTGCATATGTTTAGACCACAGTGGTTTGAAACTAGAACTCAATCACAAAGGGAAAGTTGGAAAGAACTCATATATGGAGGCTAAAGAGCATCCTACTAAAGAATGAATGGGTCAACCAGGAAATTAAAGAAGAATTGAAAAAATTCATGGAAACAAATGAAAATGAAAAAAACAACTGTTCAAAATCTTCAGGATGCAGCAAAGGTGGTCCTAAGAGGAAAGTATATAACAATACAAGCCTTTCAAAAGAAACAGAAAGGTCTGAAATACACAATCTAACCTGACACCTAAAGGAACTGGAGAAAGAACAGTAAATAAGGCCTAAACCCAGTAGGAGAAGAGAAATAATAAAGATCAGAGAAGAAATCAATGAAGAATCTATAAAGAACTTATCAAATTCAACACCCCAAGAACAAATAATCTAATCAAGAAATGGGCAGAGGACATGAACAGACATTTCTGCAAAGAAGACATCCAGATGGCCAAGAGACACATGAAAAAGTGCTTGACAGCACTCGGCACCAGGGAAATACAAATCAAAACCACAGTGAGATACTACCTCGCACCAGTCAGAATGGTTAAAATTGACAAATCAGGAAATGACAGGTATTGGCAAGAATGCAGAGAAAGGGGAACCCTCCTACACTGTTGGTGGGAATGCAGGTTGGTTTTCATTATGGAAGACAGTATGGAGGTTCCTCAAAAAGTTGAAAATAGAATTACCCTATGACCCAGCAATTGCACTACCGGGTATTTACCCTAAAGATACAAATGTAGTGATCCAAAGGGGCATGTACACCCCAATGTTTATAGCAGCAATGTTCACAACAGCCAAACTATGGGAAGAGCCTAGATGTCCATCAACAGATGAATGGATAAAGACCTGTGAGATATATATATATATATATAAAACAGCCATCAAAAAGAAATGAAATCTTGCCATTTGCAATGATGTGGATGGAACTAGAGGATATTATGCTAAGTGAAATAAGTCAATCAGAGAAAGACAATTATCATATGATCTCACTAATATGAGGAATTTGAGAAAAAAGACAGAGGGTCATAAGCATAGGGAGGTAAGAAACAGAACAAAATCAGAGAGAGTGACAAACCTTAAGAGACTCTTCATCTCAGAAAACCAACTGAGCATTGCTGGAGTGGAGAGGGTGGGGCAAGATGGGGGCAGGGTCATGGACATTGGGGAAGGTATGTGCTATGGGGAGTGCTGTGAATTGTGTAAGGCTGAAGAATCACAGACTTGTACCCCTGAAATAATACATTATATGTTAATTTAAAAAAAAGAAAAAGAAAACATGCAAAACACATGTAATGGAAAAATTAGAAGGAGAAGAAAGAAAGGAACAGAAGAAATCTTTGAAACAATAAATGAGTATTTCCCCAAGTTACTATCAGATACCAAACCAAAGTTCTAGGATACTTGGAGACACCAAGCAGGCAAAATGTCAAACAACAACAACAACAAAAGTCCAAAAACATAAAATAAAACAAAACAAAAAAACAGGGCCTGACATATTATATTCAAACTACAGAAAATCAAAGATAAAGAACAAATTCTGAACTAAGCTAGAAAAACAAAACATCTTATAGAGGAACAAAGGTGAGAATTATATCCAACTTCTCCTAGGAAGCCAGGCAAGAAAAAGAGAATGAAGTAAATTTTTAAAATTTTTTTTAATTAAGTTCTATTAACCAACATAGAATACATCATTAGTGCTTTTTTTATTTCTTTTTTTCTTTTTTAAATTTTTTTAAAGGATTTTATTTATTTATTTGACAGAGACAGAGCAGAGAGATAGGCAGAGACAGAGGGGGAAGCAGGCTCCCTGCTGAGCAGAGAGCCCAATTGGGGCTTGATCCCAGGACCCTGAGACCATGACCTGAGCCAAAGGCAGTGGCTTAACCCACTGAGTCACCCAGGAGCCCCAGTTCTTTTTTTTTTTTATGTTAAGTTAGTCACCATACAGTACATCATTAGTTTTTGATGTAATGTCCCATGATTCATTGTTTGTATATAACACCCAGTGCTCCATACAATATGTGCCCTCCTTAATACCCATCACTGGGCTAACCCATCATCCCTTCCCTCTAAAACCCTCAGTTTGTTTCTAATCACCATACAGTACATCATTAGTTTTTTATGTAGTGGTCAATGATTAATTAGTTGCTTATAACATCCAGTTTTAAATGTTAAGAGGGAAAAAACCTACAACCTAGAATTCTATATCCTATGAACTTACCCTTTAAAAGTGAAAGAGAAATAAAAGACTTTCTCAAGCAAACAAAAATTGAGGTCAGTTGATTCCAGTGGACTTGCCTTGCAAGAAATGTTAAGAGTTTTTCAGGAATAAGGAAATAATGTAACAAGAAACTCGGATGTACATAAAGGAAGAAAGAGTATTGGAGAATAAATAAGTAAAGGAAAAATAATAGATTTTATTTTCTTCTTAATTGATCTAACAGATAACAGTTTATTCAAAATAATAAAACAATGACATATTCTTTAGGTATATACTTATATGCTTTCTCTATATTATATATGTACTATATAAATATATCAGATATATTTATATATTATATAAATATTTAACCTAAATATAAATATATACAATATAGAAATACATTTATATGTGTTTAATTAGATAGAGTATATTTATATACAATTGAAATGAGTGACATCAATAATACAAGAAATGTCCAAAATCTATTAGTGGTCACTAATAAAACCAAATATTGGCAATGCTGTGAAGCAGCATGGACTCAATGATTACCAGTGGAATTGAAAAATGCTACAGCAACTTTGGAAGACAGGTTGGCAGTTTCTTAATATACTAAACATACTCTTACAATATAATAATCAACAGCATTGCTTGGTATTTACCTAGTGGGATTGAAGATGTATGTCTTCATGAAAACCTGCACCCAGATGTTTGTAACAACTTTATTCATGTTTATTCAATGCAATGGCAACATTGTCAACACCTGGAAGCAACCAAGATGCCCTTCAGTAGGTAAATGGCCAGATAAACGGAGGTAAATCCAGACACTGGAATATTATTCAGAGCTAAAGTCAATGAGCTATCAAGCCATGAAAAGACTAAGAGGAAACTGAAATACCTATTACAAAGTGAAAAAAAAAAAAAAAAAACCTTTGGAAGGCTACATACTGTGCAATTCTAACTGTGATATTATGCAAAAGGCAGAAACTGTGGAGACATTAAAAAGATTAGTGGTTTTCATGGTTTAGTGGCAAGCGAGGATGAATAGACAGAACACAGAGGAATTTTGGGGCAGTGGACCTATGCTATATAATACTTTAGTTGTGGATATGTGTTATTATACTTTTGTTCAAACTTATAGAATGTACCACCAAGAATGAGCCCTGTGTGAACTATGGACTTTGGGTGATAATTATGTGTCAGTGCAGGTTCATCACTTATAATAAATGTAAAAGTCTGGTGGGGATGTTGATAATGAGATACAGGCTATGCACAGGTGGGGTCAGGAGGGATTTGGGAAATCTTTTACTTTCCTCTCAAGGTTGCTGTCAACATAAAACTGCCCTTAAAAAAAAGGGTCTTAAATTTAAAAAAAAAAAACTTTTTATAATAAATGGATGTTTAATTTTATCACATACATTGCACAACCTTATGTTTTTTTCTCCTTCAAACCCAGAATGGAGTCAATTACATTAACTGGTTTTAATTACACTCTTTTCAATTACACCCTTTTGTTGCCATCTCTTTCCTGCCATGTCTCAATACTTCTCTAGCACTTGTCATGAGTCAGATCTGTTATTCCCTGTCTTTTGAGTTCTTCCCAAGTGTTCCCCCCTCCCTTCCAATTTCTTTCACTTTTTCCTCACCTTAGATTCCCACTTTTCTTTCTCCTAAGAACTGGTTCTCTTCTCCCTTAACTAGACATAATATGGAAATGTGAAAACCAGTGTTTCTCAGAATGTTTTGGAACTTTTTTTGCAATAATTGCAAGGAACACAGAATGGATTCAAGTTTGTTTCCACCTGTCTAAGACTGCTCTAATTTTAATCACTCTACTCATTTCTTCTATCTGTTCATGTTGTGGGATAAGATTCCCTTTATCTAAAGTATTCTGGTACAGACATGAAATCCTTGACTTCAAGTAATTATTTATCATTTATATATTCTTATATTCTCTGATCCTCATTTTCTGAAACAAATTTTACCCATTCATTTTTGCCTCTATTTTAAAATTTAACAACCCCAAATGGAAACATAGAGTTTCCTTCTTAGCCTGTGTGCTAGAAACATTAGAAATATCAAAGGAGAAAAAATAATTACACATTAACAAATATAAGGCCCAAAAAATAAGAATTCAGGGAGACAATAAAAATACAAACCTAGAAACTGAAGGAAACACTGCATTTTGTCTAGTCACACAAGTTCAGTTTCACTCCATTCCAGGGCCCCCAGTATTACCCTGGACTCAGCTAGACAACTAGTCAGTACACGAATGGCATAAGGTAAATATGAAGGTTTGCTGGATAATATACAAATTTATCACTGCTACTAGGACAAATTAGAAAACATTTTATGAGTGGCTAAAGAGCCTCCTTGTCAATATTGAAATACAGCTTTACATTTTGCTGAAAATGCTACAGCATCATACTTACCAGATATGATGATATTGATAGAGATCACTACTCTCAAAGTTGAAATCCTCCCCAGAGTATGCATTTGGAGTGGTTAGCCACCAAGTAGCCAAGGACAGGAAATGTCACTGAGTTTTGTTGAGCAATGAAGCAATGAAGCAATGAAGCAAAAAAGCCAATACTTAAGATCATTGGTTCTCCCACAGTACTGAAGTGACGCAATAAATTATATAGCAATTTACTTAGAAAGCAGCATTTTAGGATGCATAAATTACATATGGTAAAATGCAAAAATATTTAGTGTACAGATTGATGAGTTTTTATATATGAATGAACTCAGATAATGACTTCCAAAACCAAGGTAAGACCATTTCCACTATTCAAGAAATTTCCTTCACGCTATTTCTCTGTCAATAGCCCTTCTCCAGAGAGAAATAATACTCTGACATCTATCACCATTTTGCCAGTTTTTTAATTCCATATAAATGAAATTATTTACATAGTTCATTTTTGTAATACTGTGTAGTGGTTTTCTAATCTGATCATGCCATAATTTTTTCAGCCATTTTGCTGTGTACTTGGATTTTCTATTTTAAGACTAACACGAATAAATCTTCTATGAACATTCCTGTTTTGTACATATCTTTTAATCTACTTATGAATTTGTTTCTTGCATGTATACTAGGAATAAAATCAGAGAATCACATGATAGGAGTAATGTGTGGCTTTAATAAATACTTCCCGTTATGAGTTGACTTTTGTCCTCTCAAAATTCATATGTTGAAATTCTAACCCTCAGTACCCCAGAATGTGACCTTATTTTGAACAGGATCATTGCAGATGTAATTAGTCACCATAAGGCCACTCTAGAGTCAGGTGGGCCCTAATCCAATGACTGGTATCATTATAAAAACAGGGAAATTGGACACAGATACATGCAAAGGGAGAATGCCATATAAAGATAAAGAGAGAGATCAAGGCAGACCCTGTGCAACCCAGTGAACTCCAAAGATTTCCAGCAAACCACCAGAAGGTAAGAGAAAAGCAAGGAACATATTTACATTGTATCCTCACATGGTAGAAGGGAAGAGCTAACTCTCTAGGATTTCCTTTATAAGGGCATTCATCCCTTTCATGAAGGCTCTGCTGTTATGATCTAATAAGCTCCAAAAGACTACAACTCCAAATACTGCCTTTTAGAAAAACTGGTTTCAATATATAAATTTGGATGAGGGGGACACAAATATTCAGTCTACTGTAGACTGAAAACACAACTTAAGGGTGGACCCTGGAAAGTGTGGCTCAGCTGGCCTATCACTCCCGCTGCTCCAAGGTGACTGCCACCTGGGCTAGTAACTAGCCAGTGGAGTTTAGCCATTGAGGACTGTTGTTTGTTTTTTACTAACCTTCCAAAACCAAGAAAATCTGTGTAAGGAGAGACATGGAAACCACCAGCAGACACAGCAGCAAGCTGCAGGGTTAAAGCTCCCACTTACCAACAGGCAACAGTTCCTTCTCAAGCTCTTCTCCTGGTGGTTTGGAGTAAATTAGTAAGCCAAGAGCAGACCCCAAGAAGCTATGCAAGAGTAAGGAGTCCTAGCGATGCTTTCTTGCTCACAGTGCCAAATGTTTTATAAAAGATTGAAAGTTTTGTTCTTTTGTTGTTTTTGTTTGTTTGTTTGTTTGTTTTTTGATGGTGGGACTCAACAAATGACACTCGGAATAAATGAAAAGCAGACTCTGTGACAATTCCAAATGAAATAAGGCTGCCATACAGGGTCATACAGAAAATAAACTGGGCTCAGAGTATCAGTGAGAACTGTAGGGAGAAGCTTATGTATGGCAGTAGAGCAGAGTTCACTAGATTCCCTGAGTTCCCATGCATTGGTCAGTTTGAGTAATTTCATGGGATCAGGGCACAAGTGTGGTCCCTAGTTGTCTGGTGTCGGTCCTGGCAATCAGGGCAGGTGCCTGGTGTCCCAGAATGGGAGCTCTAATAAGGAAGTGGTTGAGAGGTGGACTTAATCAAGTGTTCAAAAAGAAGAACTGACAGACCTCAAACTAGGGGCTCAAACCAAATAAAAATAGCATTTAAAAAAAACTGTATCAAATACTTCTTAGAAAGAACCAACCCTGCTAATGCCATGATCTTGGACTTCTAGCCCTCAGAACTGTGATACAGAATTTTTTGTTGCTTAAGCCACTTAGTTTGTGGTACTTTGTTAAGGCAACCCTAGAAAACTAATACACTTCCAAGCTAATAGTGCCATTTTCATTCTTACCATTGCAGAGAGCCAGTTACACACATACTCACCATCTCCCAAGATAATTTGCCACATCTTACATCTCAGCTCAGATTAGCCACAATTCAAGTGGTCAACAGCATTTGTGGCTGCCAACTAACATATTGGACACCATCATTCTAGAACATTAATTGTTTTTATGGTCAATACAATGCTCTAAAGTTTTCTGATAAAATTATTTCTTAAAGAAACAAATATGTTTAATCTTTTCTCAGAACTAGAAATTATTTTGACATACAATTTTATGTATACATATTTTTATGTACATATTTTATGTACAATTTTATGCATGCATAACATACATAACATACAATTTTAAATGGTAGAGATACAGTTTATAACACAGCCATAAAAACATACATAAATTTTCAATTATCCTGAAATTATTTACACAAGTTTTGTAGTAGAACTTAAATGAGTTGATACATGATTTTGGTAGGAAACATAGAAAAAAAATTCAGAAGAAGAAGAAAGAGGAAGAGGGGGAGGAAGGAAGAAAGAAAATCCCATTCTCTTTTAGTTTCCTTAAATTTTTTGTTTTGGTTTTGGTTTTGTTTTGTTTGGATTTTTGTTTGGTTTGGTTTGGTTTTAGTACAGGTAACTAAAGAGCTTTTAGAAGAATTTGACAATATTCAACAACAAATTGTCTTTGTCTGGTAGGTCTGCTAGGCAAAATATCACAACCTTAGTGACTTCAGAGGAATTTATTATCTCAGTACTCTGGAGGATAGATGTCCAAGATCAAAGAACCAGCAAGGATCTGATTGGGGCATCTCTTCCTGGCTGAAAGAAATCTGCCTTCTACGTCATGTTTTCAGATGGCTTTCTTCTGTGTATGTGTGAGAGATACCTCTCACCTCTTTTCTTCTTCCTTTAAGAATAACAGTTTATTCCTTTAAGAATAACAGTTACAGGGACAGTTAAGCAACTGTCTTCAGTTCAGGTTATGATCCCAGGGTCCTGGGATAGAACCTCACATCAGGCTCCCTGCTCAGCGGGGATTCTGCTTATCCCTGCTTATCCCTCTCTCTCTGCCCCTTCCCCCCACTCATGCTCTCTCTCTTACTCTCTCTCTCAAACAAATAAATAAAATATTTTAAAAAATAAAGAATAACAGGTACATTAGGTTAGGGCCCCATCCTTATGACTTCATTAAAGACCCTACTTCCTAATATAGTCACATTGGGGATAGAACTTCAACATATCTATTGGCATAACACAACTTTGTGATAAAAACTCTAAAAAAATAGCAATATGGGAAAGTTTTCCATTTTGATAAAGAGCATCTATAAAAGCCTACAGCTCGCACTATAAATAATTATGGAAGACTGAATGTTTCCCACCTAAAAGAGTGAATGAGGGAAGGATGCCTAGTCTCACAACTCTTATTCAACAGTGTTGAAAGTTCTAGCCAGTGCAATATGGCAAGAAAACTAAATAAAGGGAACACAGATGAGAAAGAAAAAAGGAAAACTGTTCCTATTTGAAGATGACGTGAGAGAACTGTTTTGTATTTTAATCAATGTCAATATCCTAGTTGTATTGTTATAAATACCTAGATGTAAAAACTATAGTTTTGCAAAATGTTATTGTTGTAGAAAACTGGATTAAAAGCACATAAGATCTATAGATTATTTCTCACAACTACTTGTGAATCTACAATCATCTCAAAAAATTTTAAAGTGAAAATTTTAATTTATTTATTTTTATTTGGGGGGATTCTTTTTTTTTTAATGTTATGTTAGTCACTGTACAGTACATCATTAGTTTTTGATGTAGAGTTCCATGATTCATTGTTTGTGTATAACACCCAGTATTCTATGCAATATGTGCCCTCCTTAATACCTATACCAGGCTAATCCATCCCCCCACCCTTCTCCCTTCTAAAACCCTGTTTCCCAGAGTCCATAGTCCTTCATGGTTCATCTCCCTCTTTCATTCATCTGCTTCATTTTTCCCTTCATGCTCCTAACATCCTTCATGCTATTCCTTATGTTCCACAAATAAGTGAAACCATATGATAATCAACTTTCTCTGTTTGACTTATTTCACTTAGCATAATGTTCATAGCAGCAATTTCCACAATAACCAAACTATGGAAAGAGCTGAGATGCCCTTCAACAGACAAATGGATAAAGATGTGGTCCATATATACAATGGAATATTACTCAGCCATTAGAAAGGATGAATACCCAACTTTTGCATCAACATGGATAAAAGTGGAAACTTTTATTATTTTTTTTTTAAGATTTTATTTATTTAGTTGACAGAGAAAGATCACAAGCAGGCAGAGAGGCAGACAGAGAGAGAGGAGGAAGCAGGCTCCCTGCTGAGCAGAGAGCCCAATGCGGGGCTCGATCCCAGGACCCTGAGATCATGACCTGAGCCGAAGGCAGAGGCTTAACCCACTGAGCCACCCAGGCGCCCCAAAAGTGGAAACTTTTAAAAAGATTCCATTCTCGTATTTGTAAGATTGCTTAAACAATTTCCCTTCAGTTGTTACAAGAAACTAAAATGCACCTTTTTGTAGCAAATATGCATAATTTAAATTTTACCAGTTTAACCATTTTAAACTGTACAATTCAGTAGCCTTTAGTCCATTCACAATGTAAAGAAGCCATCACCACTACCAAGTTCCAGAGGATTTTTGTCACCCTAAAGGAAACTGTAGTCATCAGTACTAATCCCATACCACCTGGCAATCACTAATCTTTCTGTCTCTATGGATTTGCCTATTATAGATATTTCAGATAAATGGAATCCTAATATGTAGCATTTTGTGTCTGGCTTCATTCATGTATGATAGTGTTTTAAAGGTTTATCCATGTTGTGGCATGTATCAGTACTTCTTTTCTTTTTGTGGCTCAGTAATAGTCCATTGTATGGATCTACCACCTTTCTGTATGCATCCAACAACTGACGAGCTTTGAGATTGGGTCCTACTTTGACTGTTATGAATAGTGCTGCTATGAACATTAGGTACAAGTTTTTGTTTGAACATCCGTTTTCAGTTCTCTTGGCTGTGTACCTATAAGTTGAATTGCTGAACTATGTGTAATTCTACATTTAAATTGTTTATGTACTTGCCAAATTATTGTTCATCATGGCTACACCACTGTACATTTCTATTAGCAATACATGAGAGTTCCAATTCCTCTACATCCTTTCCCACACTTGTTATTTTCATTATTATGAACCACCCTAGTTAGTGTGAAGTGTTATCTCATTGTAGTTGCAATTTGCACTTTCCTCATAACAAATAACATTGACCATCTTATCATGTGTTTCTTAGCTATTTGTTAATCTTTTTTGGGAAAATGCCTATTCAAGTCTTTCATCCATTTTTATAAAAATTTGATTATTTGCCTTCCAGTAGTAAAAAAAATTTTATGTATTCTGGATATTCGAATCTTGTCAGATAGATCATTTGCAATTATATTTTCACATTCTATGGGTTGTTTTCCACTCTTGATAGTGTACTCTGATACACAAAATTTTGTACATAAAACTTCTTAATATTGTTGAACTCTAATTTCTCTGTTTTCCTTGGATGTTTGTCCCTTTGATGCCACACCTAAAAATGATTGCCAAATCTTAAAGTAATGAAGACCTTTCCTTCTATGAATTTGATCATTTTAGCAATCATATTTGGACTTTAACATACTTGGGGTTAGCTTCTTAATAGAGTGTCAGATAAAAACCCAACTTCATTCTTTTGTAGGTGATGATCTAGTTTGTTCATTTGTTGAAAGGACCACTCTTACCCCCCTGTGAATGGTCTTGGCATCTTTGCTGAAAATAAATGAGCCATAAAAGTGTGGTTTTATTTGTGGACTCCTCAAGTTCATTTTCCACTGGTCTGCATGTCTAGGCTTTGTTCAGTACCAAACTGTTTTATTATAGCTTTGTAGAAGTTTTAAAATTGGGAATGTCAATTCTCCAAACTTATTCTTATATTTCAATATTGTTTCTATTATTTGGGGTCTCTTGAAATTCCATATGAATTAGATGATTTTCTGTTTCTGCCAAATAAGGCCATTTCTGATTTTGATAGTAATTTCATTGAATATATAGATGTCTTTGAGAAGTATTGTTGTTTTATCAATATTGCTTCTAATCTATGAATATAGGAACTATGTCCATTTGTTTAGATATATTTTACTTTCTTTTAGCCACGTCTTACAGTTTTCAATGTACAAGTCTTGCAACTCCTTAGTTACATTTTCTCTTGAGTATCTTATTCTTTCTGATGTTATTGTAAGTGGAACAGTTTTCTTAATTTCCTTTCCAGGTATTCATTGCTAATGTATAGAAATACGTTTCTGCATGTTGATTTTGATTTTGTATCCTGGAACTTTGTTGAATTTGTTTATTAGCTCTAAATGTATTGAGGGATGGGAATTGGTAGTATGCTTCAGATTTTCTATATGTAAGTCATGTCATATGTGAAGAGCTGGTCCTAGGTCTTCCTCTGCAATTTGGATACTTTTCACTTCTTTTCCTTGTGCAATTGCTCTGGCTAAAATTTCTGGCATAATGTTGAATAGGAGTAGCAAAAGTGGACATTCTTGTCTTACTCATGATCTTAGAAAGAAAGCTTCCCTTTTTTCACCAGTAAATATGATGGTTATTGATTCTCTTTCATCCCTCTTGGAACTCATTTTGTGGCAACTTATGAGTTTTGGTGTATTGTGTTTCCATTCTCATTTCCTTCCAGATATTTTTTTATTTTCCTTTTGATTTCTTCTTTTACCCATTAGTGGTTCTGGAGTGTTTAATTTCCAGATATTTGCGAATTTTCCAATTTTTCTCTTGTCAATTTCTAGTTTCATACCACTGGTTTTGAAAAGATAGTTGTTATAATCAAACTTCTTAAATTTGATAAGACTTTTTTTTGCCTTAACTTTGTGATCCATCCTGGATAATATTCTGTGTACACTTGAAAAGGATGTGTATTTTGCTGCTGCTGAATGAAATGTTCTGTGTATGTTTATAAGGTCCATTTAGTCTACAGTATAGTTCAGGTTCAATGTTTCCTTTTAATTTCCTAAGTCAGGTATTGCAGTTTCTTACCTTGATTTTATTCCTGTATTTCAGGTCTATTAGTACCTTGATATATTCAGGTTTTCCAATCCCGGGACATGTATATGTACAATTGTCATAACTTTGGTGTGTGTGCCTGCATGGCTCAGTCAGTTAAACAGCTGACTTTGGCTCAGGTCATGATCTCAGGGTCCTGGGATCAAGCCTTGCATCTGGCTCCCTGCTTAAGGGAGTCTGCTTCTCCCTCTTCCTGTCCCCCTACCCTCTTTCAGGCTCTATCTCCTTTGTGTGTGTGCTCTCTCTCATGCTTTTTCTCTCAAATAAATAAGTAAAGTCTTCAAAACAATAACAACAACAATTGTTACATCTTCTTGAGGAACTGATCCCTTTATGGTGATATAATGACTTTCTTTGTCTCTTGTTCAGGTTCTGATTTAAAATCTATTTTGTTTGATATAAGCATAATTATCCCTGCTCTCCTTTGGTTTCCATTTGTGTGGAATTATCTTTTTCCATCTCTTCACATTCAGCCTATGTGTGTCCTGAAAACTGAAGTGAGTCTCATAGGTAGCACAGATTTGGATCTTGGTTTTTTGTCCATTTGGCCACTCTCTGTCTTTAGATTGGAGAATTTGATCCATTTACATTTAAAGTAATTACTGAAAAATCAGGAGTACTGTACTTTTATTGTTTTCTAGCTCTTTTGTGGATACTTTGTACTTTTCTTTGTCTCTTGCAGTATTGCTTTGTGACTTGATGACTTTCCATACTGACACTTTAGTTACTTTCTCTTTATTTTTTGTGAATCTACTGGAGGTTTTTCCTTTATGGTTACCATGAGGTTTATATAAAACATCTTATAGTTATACCAGTCTATTTTAAGTTGATGACAACTTCACTACAGTTATATGAAAACTATACTCTTTTACTGCTCCTCATTTTATGTGTTTGATGTCATAATTTACATCTTTTTATATTGTGTATTCATTAACATTGTCATAGCTATACTTACTTTTAATGTTTTCATCTATTCATCTTTGTACTAGAATTACGTGATTTACATACCAGCATTACAGTGTTAGGATAGTCTGAATTTGAATATATACTTATCATTGTCAGTGTGTTTTATACTTTTACATGTCTTCATATTAGTAACAACTGATTGTTGAAAAGTTCGATCTAATGTAGAATCTGATTTCAGTTCTGTTTAGGACTTCTATTTCTGGAAATACAGTTCATCATATACCCTGAAAAAAATCCACAGTTCAAAACACCAAAAATAAGAGCTAAGTATGTATAAATTTTTAATGCTTAACTAAGCTCACAAGTAATTAAGGAGAACTTCTGGAATCAGAAGTGAAAAGCAGCAAACATGGAGTATAAAGATTGATTTAACCCCAAGACCATCAAAACTAATATTAGGAACATAGGCACTAGGATTTTAAAACCCATTTAGGAAACAGA
Organism: Enhydra lutris kenyoni; assembly: GCF_002288905.1. Classification (NCBI taxonomy): domain Eukaryota; kingdom Metazoa; phylum Chordata; class Mammalia; order Carnivora; family Mustelidae; genus Enhydra; species Enhydra lutris. Next base: position 55,048,190 of record NW_019154086.1, on the reverse strand, counting down.
AGAACACTGGACCCAGGCAAAGCAGAAAGTAGAAACTGAGATTCCTCTCCTCTGAATAAAGGCCAGAATAAAGTTTAAATAACTTATTATTTGAAAAGAAAGAAGAGGAAATTACTTGTCATACCTTTATTTCTTATTTTTATAAGAACAATGGAAGGTTTTCCACCATGAGTGTGTTACCACACTGCCCTCACATGGGTCTAGGGGTTGAATTTATATTGCTTATATCTAAGCGACTTTAATCTCAGAAATTAAAATGCACTATCCTCATCTTAGTAGTGATCCCAAGAGCAGAAAATCCTCTTTGGAAGAAATCACTGTCTCAAGATTCCAGATATAAATTAGTGAAATATGAGTACAAGATCCAAAATTACAACAGAAAGAACATCAAGGCAAATATTCATAGCAGGAGATGACAAATAAAAATAAAGTAAGCAGACTTACAAAAAGATAAAAGTATTATAACATTCAAATAGATTTATAGAATATATACTTAAAATATTTAGAAAATGATTATTTTTAACATGTTTATAAAAATTCAAAATGATACTCAAACTAAAAAAGAGATTTAAAGGAACTTAATAGAACTTACAAATGAAATTTAATGTTGTTAAAAGTTAAAATGCTAAGAACAGCCCAAATAGTAGATAAAAAACAAGTGAGGAAAAATTTGTGGTCTCTAAGAGAAACCTGAAAAATATCACAGGTACTACTACATAGCTAGACAAAGATTTAGAAAATATGAAACATGTTGAGTCATGGAAGATAGAGAACTTCATTAGATTTCCAGAAGAAGAGAACAGATACAAATAATGAAACCTAGGGTCCTGGGATTAAGTCCCGCACTGGACCCCTTGCTCGGTGGGGAACCGGCTTCTCCCTTTGCCTACTCTGCCTGCTCTGCCTGCTGCTCCCCCAGTTTTTGCTCTCTCCCTCTCTCTCTCTGACAAATAAATAAATAAAATCTTTTTTAAAAGTAATGAAACCTAATGTCAAAAGAGATAATAACTAAGAGTTTTCCAGTATTTAATTTATTTTTAAAAATCCAGAATTTCCAAATTTGGGATACACAGACAATCCTAAGCCAGAATAATAAAAAGACATGCATATTTAGGTACACAGCAGTAAAATTACAAAACACTGATGACAGAGAGATGATCTTAAAAGCAATGAGGAAGAAAAGACAGATTACTTACCAGGGAATAACACTTGTACTGACATTAGAATTCTTTTTTTTTTTTTTAAGATTTTATTTATTTGAGAGAGAGAGAGAGAGAGAGAGAGCATGAGCACAGGCAGACAGAGTGGTAGGCAGAGGCAGAGGAAGAAGCTGGCTCCCCGCTGAGCAAGGAGCCCGATGTGGGACTCGATCCCAGGACGCTGGGATCATGACCTGAGCCGAAGGCAGCCGCTTAACCAACTGAGCCACCCAGGCGTCCCTGACATTAGAATTCTTAACAACAGATATGAAGGCCAAAATACATGGAATATCTTCAAACTGCTTAAGGAAAATAACTCTAGATTTAGTTATCCAGAAAATATATACTTTTTACAAATGAGGAAAAACTAAAGACCTTTCTTCTAGACAAACAAAAACTGACAGCTTATTACCAATAAATATAGAACCTCACTACATAAACTCTTGAACAAAACTTAAAAATGAGGAATGGAAAAAGGAAACTGATCTCAAGAGGAATGTCTAAGTTTCAGGAAGAAATACAGAACAAACAAAATTGGTAAATGTAGGGATAAACTCTGATAAACCATTATAGTAATATCTAGTTTGGAGAATGGTTTTTAAAAAAAAAATTATAAAGTCTCAACCTCTAGATGGAAGATGACATAATATGAGTTAAAATGTACTAAGATATTTTAACACTTTGAATAAAATAATATTGATTAGCTCTAGATTTTAAGCATAAATATTGAAGGGGAATCTCAAAAGAATAAAAATAGAGTGTGAAATTTCCAGTACAATAAAAAATAGAACTTTTCAAGCTCAGTAAGTCTAAGAGGAAGGGAAAAACATAACCACAGAAAAATCAGGATAAATAAAAATGATTATATATTAATATGTAAATGTTATCATATCAAATATATAACAATAAATATTAAAATTATCACAATTTCTTAACCCAAATATATGATATATAATAAAAAACTTACCTAACTCCTATACATTTAGCAGTAGTAATGTACCACTGAACTGTACACTTAAAATGTCTAAAATGGTCAATTTCATATTATGAATTATTACAAAAAATATTTTTAATTACAAGGTATTCAAAGAAACAAGAAAATGCAATCCACAATGAGGAAAAAAGACATTCAATTAAACCAACTCAAAACTGACACAGATGAAAGATAAGTGGACAAGGACACTAAAAGTCATTATATTACTATCCTCCATAAATTCCAAAGGTTTATTCAACATACGGAGGGAATTAAGTAGACCAAATCAGATTTCTAAAGATGAGTACTACAATATGTGAGGTGAAAAATACACTGAATAGAACTAACAGCAGATTATACACTGCAAAAGAAAAAATATTGACCTTGATAATAGAAATTCTGCAAAGATAAAAGGAGAGAAAAGATTACATTAACATGAAAGGAGTATCAGTGAGCTATGGGCCAATTTCAAGAGGCCTGATTATATATATATTTTTTGAGTACCCTGGTTACATATTTAAATTTGGAATACCCAAAGGACAGAAGAGAGAAAAGGGACAGAAAAAATTTGTTGAGAAAATAATAACATGTTTAGGTGTTCTAAAATAAAGCATAACCACTAATACATGTATACTACAATGGATTTTTTTTTAAACTAGAAGAGGTAAAATAAAGAAAAGAGGAAAAATATTAGCCCTCTAGCAAAGCACAGTGAAAGAAATAGGTGACACAGAACATGGAGAGTAAACATAGAAAACAAGACATACAAATTTAAATTGTAAAAATATGACCAAATACGTGTAAGTAACCACAACAAATGTGGATGGTTTAAATTCTCTTATTAAAAATTTAAATTCTCAAAGAATTAATAAAAATCACCTTTACCCTGTCTATTAAAAAGCTATAGTTTCTTTGTTAAAGGTATACCTAGAAAGGAGGGGGGTTGGGCAGATGGGTGAGACTGGTGATGGGTCTTAAGGAGGGTGTGGATTGCATGGAGCACTGGGTGTTATACACAATGAATCATGGAACACCACGTCAACAACTAATGATGTATTGTACGGTGACTAACATAACACAATAAAAAAATTAAAAAAAAAATAAAATTAAGCGTCACATAGAAGTTGAAGAGAGACAGGTGACAACATATCCAGCAAATACTAACTAGTGAAAGAATGGACTGGGCAGCCATGGAGGTAAAGGGTTCAGATTTCCCATCAAGAGAGAATTTACCATTCACATGCAAGGAGTGCAATCAGTTGATGCCCTCCAGTTGCTAAGGCCTTCAGGATGCATTTCAGCTTTTGAGCTGAGGTCATACACTTCCCAGCCAATGACTAAACGTTTTGCACTTCTGTTCATGAAAGATTCTTCTTAGAAGCAGTCTTTGTTCCAGGGTTTCTCATTGGTTTGGCTAAGACTTTGGCAGTTCTATGTCTGGATCTGAGGCTCTTGTATCCTGCTTCTTCCCCTTTCTTTTTACAGGTCTCATTCAGATCAGTGTCATGGTCTGAAGCCTCTCCCTTCCCTATCCTACTTCCTGCCCCTTTAATCTTACAAACAGAAAACCCCTCTCTCCCAAATAACCTTTACTGCTCCTAACTCCATCTCAGCCTCCACTTCCTGACCTGATACACCTGTTTTAGTTTCTAGATTTCTCCTGATTCAGCAGGTCTAAAGTGGATTTGGGTAATCTATGTAATTTTTTATTTCCCCACATAATTCTCATGTTCAACCACATTTAGCACCCCTGTAGTGGAAGATTGTAATACATTTGTCTCCTATACATCATAATTTAGTATTTAACTATCTTGAAGTCTTTATTTACATGGTATTTTGACATATATTATCAAGGTAAGGTGTAAACACAATTTTGCTTTTTTTGTTTTTCAGCGATACTTAAGCATATATTTTTGAACCCAGTTAACTGTGAGCCTCATCCCACCCAGAGATGGATGAAGAATTAATAAAAAGTCAAGGGCATGGTTTGATGTCTATTGTAGTGCACTGCTTGGTAATATTTATATGAGGGGAGGTTAATGGACTGGTTTGGGGGCATAGTCAGATGGTGTCAAAATGGTTTGGTCAAAATTATGTGCTCAATGTGATGAGACTAGTTTACCTCCAAAAGAAACTAAGAATCTTTTTAACGATAAAGCCTACTGTAACCAAAATGTCTGGAGGGAGGAAAACAGTGACAAAACATCTGTCTTAAATGTTTCACATGGCAAAACGGAAGAATGAATGGATTTTGTTTTAATTTCTACTATGATAAAAAAAATTAATGTTTTTCCTGCGGTGGAGAAGCAGACTGGTTCTTTTCATAAACTTCCACAAATAAGATATATTTTTCATAAGATTAAAAACAATTAATATACACATTCTTAAGACTGTATTCCATAGAAAAATTGACAGAAAATCATGTCATCCCTTCACAATTATCTTAACACAGAGAACTTATTTTATGGATACCCAATTTCTTTACAATGCAAATTCATTCATCTGCTTATATAGTCAACGAACATCTGTTATTTGTTAAATACCTCACAGTAAAATGTACATCATTAAAACACACAATTTCAATTTATCACATCTGCAAAACTGTTAGGCTGTAGCTATCAATACCTCTTTAGCAATATAACAAGTTCAAAAAGCTAACTCCTCATGTGTTCCCTCTGTCTTAGTCCTGCTCTTTCTCATAAACATGACAGAAAATCATAAATCTGGTTTTATTGGTACAATTCATCTGGTTTTATTGGTACAATTCTTATTATAATGTTACATCACATTAGTTACTTTGTTGATTAAAAAAAGAAGTGTCAAATTACAGAAAATAAAATAACAGTATATGGAAAGGCACATTCAAACACAGTTGATGGGAATGAAAACTGATAAAATTTGAAATATCAGTCAAAATAAAAATGCAACCCTTTGACCAGGTAATTCCACTCAGGAATATTTTTATTAATATATACAATTATTATTATTTTCAAATAAATACAAAGAGATCTACCCACAAGAAACATTCTATGTGTTACTGTTTATAATAGCAAAACAAATAATCTAAATGTATATCAATAGGTCTATGGTTAACTAATTATTACGTAACCATACAATGGAATCTTTGTAACCATTAAAATGAATAAAACTGCTTTGCTTGTGTTGATATAGATCTCTAAGACTTATCATATTATTAGTAAGTACAGAACAGTATCATGGTATGTTTCCATTCGTGTCTTGACAAGCATATGGCTATATATGTAAATAGACTCACAAATGTACATACGTACCTGGGGTGTATAGACATATGTACCCTAAAATTTTCTGGAAGATTATATAAAAGCTGTTGATTGTTCCTTCTGCAGAGTTCTTTCGTGAGGAAACTCAGTTTTCATTATCTACTATACTGAAAAATTTGAGTATTTTATCATGAGCATTTGCTTTCTTTGTATGAATATCAATTCTTCAATATATAGCTAAAAGCAGCTAACATTCTAAAATTTTTAAGTTGTATAAGAATATGAATTAAGAGAGGAGTCAAGATGGCAGAGAAGTAGCAGGCTGAGACTACTTCAGGTAGCGGGAGATCAGCTAGATAGCTTATCTAAAGATTGCAAACACCTGCAAATCCAATGGGAGATTGAAGAGAAGAAGAACAGCAATTCTAGAAACAGAAAACCAACCACTTTCTGAAAGGTAGGACTGGCAGAGAAGTGAATTCAAAGCGACGGGAAGATAGACCGCGGGGGGAGGGGCCGGCTCCCAGCAAGCAGCGGAGCAACAGAGCACAAATCGGGACTGTTAAAAGTCTGTTCCACTGAGGGACATCGCTCCAGAGGCTTAACCGGGGTGAAGCCCACGTAGGGTCAGCGTGGCCTCAGGTCCCGCAGGGTGACAGAAGGATCAGGGGTGTCTGAGTGTCGCAGAGCTTACAGGTATTAGAACGGGGAAGCCGGCTACAGAGAAGAGCCGAGGAGTGAGCTCTAAACTCGGGGTTACCTTGTACCGGTCGCAGGCTCGGTCAGCTCGGAGCATGGCCGGAGGCCAGGGTGAAGGGAGTAATTGGGCGCTGTTCTCTGAGGGTGCACTGAGGAGTGGGGCCCCGGGCTCTCGGCTCCTCCGGGCCAGAGAATGGGAGGCCACCATATTCCTGTCCTCCGGAACTCTATGGAAAGCGCTCAGGGAACAAAAGCTCCCAAAAGCAAACCCGAGCGGATTACTCAGCACGGCCCCTGGTAAGGGCGGTGCAACTCCGCCTGGGGCAAAGACACTTGAGAATCACTACAACAGGCCCCTCCCCCAGAAGAGCAACAAGAAATCCAGCCAGGACCAAGTTCACCTACCAAGGAGTGCAGTTTCAATACCAAGGAGAGCAGCGGAATTCCAGAGGAGGAGAAAGCAAAGCCGGAGCTCATGGCTTTCTTCCCATGATTCTCTGGCCTTGCAGTTAATTTTTTTTTTCTTTTTCAATTTTTTTCTCTTCTTCTGCTAAATTTTTTAAAGATTTACCCTTTTCTTTTTTAACGTTTTTTAACTAGTTTATCTAATATATTCTTTTTCCTTTTTATATTTTTTCTTTATTCATTTTCTTCTTTTAATTGTTTCTTTTTTTTTTCTTTTTCTTTCTGAACCTCTTTTTATCCCCTTTCTCCCCCCTCACGATTTGGGATCTCTTCTGATTTGGTTAAAGCATATTTTCCTGGGGTTGTTGCCACCTTTCTAGTATTTTACTTGCTCCTTCATATACTCTTATCTGGACAAAATGACAAGGCAGAAAAATTTACCACAAAAAAAAGAACAAGAGGCAGTACCAAAGGCTAGGGACCTAATCAATACAGACATTGGTAATATGTCAGATCTAGAGTTCAGAATGATGATTCTCAAGGTTCTAGCCGGGCTCGAAAAAGGCATGGAAGATATTAGAGAAACCCTCTCGGGAGACATAAAAGCCCTTTCTGGAGAAATAAAAGAACTAAAATCTAACCAAGTTGAAATCAAAAAAGCTATTAATGAGGTGCAATCAAAAATAGAGGCTCTCACTGCTAGGATAAATGAGGCAGAAGAAAGAATTAGCGATATAGAAGACCAAATGACAGAGAATAAAGAAGCTGAGCAAAAGAGGGACAAACAGCTACTGGACCACGAGGGGAGAATTCGAGAGATATGTGACACCATAAGACGAGACAACATTAGAATAATTGGGATTCCAGAAGAAGAGGAAACAGAGAGGGGACCAGAAGGTATACTGGAGAGAATTATTGGAGAGAATTTCCCCAATATGGCAAAGGGAACAAGCATCAAAATCCAGGAGGTTCAGAGAACCCCCCTCAAAATCAATAAGAATAGGTCCACACCCCATCACCTAATAGTAAAATTTACGAGTCTTAGTGACAAAGAGAAAATCCTGAAAGTAGCCCGGGAAAAGAAGTCTGTAACATACAATGGTAAAAATATTAGATTGGCAGCAGACTTATCCACAGAGACCTGGCAGGCCAGAAAGAGCTGGCATGATATATTCAGAGCACTAAACGAGAAAAACATGCAGCCAAGAATATTATATCCAGCTAGGCTATCATTGAAAATAGGAGGAGAGATTAAAAGCTTCCAGGACAAACAAAAACTGAAAGAATTTGCAAACACCAAACCAGCTCTACGGAAAATATTGAAAGGGGTCCTCTAAGCAAAGAGAGACCCTAAAAGTAGTAGATCAGAAAGGAACAGAGACAATATACAATAACAGTCACCTTACAGGCAATACAATGGCACTAAATTCATATCTCTCAATAGTTACCCTGAATGTTAATGGGCTAAATGCCCCAATCAAAAGACACAGGGTATCAGAATGGATAAAAAAACAGAACCCATCTATATGTTGCCTACAAGAAACGCATTTTAAACCCAAAGACACCTCGAGATTTAAAGTGAGGGGGTGGAAAAGAATTTTCCATGCTAATGGACATCAGACGAAAGCAGGAGTGGCAATCCTGATATCAGATCAATTAGATTTTAAGCCAAAGACTATAATAAGAGATGAGGAAGGACACTATATCATACTCAAAGGATCTGTCCAACAAGAAGATCTAACAATTTTAAATATCTATGCCCCTAACGTGGGAGCAGCCAACTATATAAACCAGTTAATAACAAAATCAAAGAAACACATCAACAATAATACAATAATTGTAGGGGACTTTAACACTCCCCTCACTGAAATGGACAGATCATCCAAACAAAAGAGCAACAAGGAAATAAAGGCCTTAAATGACACACTGGACCAGATGGACATGACAGATAGATTCAGAACATTTCATCCCAAAGCAACAGAATACACATTCTTCTCTAGTGCACATGGAACATTCTCCAGAAGAGATCACATCCTCGGTCCTAAATCAGGTCTCAACCGGTATCAAAAGATTGGGATCATTCCCTGCATATTTTCAGACCACAACGCTCTGAAGCTAGAACTCAATCACAAGAGGAAATTTGGAAAGAACCCAAATACATGGAGACTAAACAGCATCCTTCTAAAGAATGAATGGGTCAACCAGAAAATTAAAGAAGAATTGAAAAAATTCATGGAAGCAAGTGATAATGAATACACAACGGTTCAAAATCTGTGGGACACAAAAGGCAGTCCTGAGAGGAAAATATATAGTGGTACAAGCCTTTCTCAAGAAACAAGAAAGGTCTCAGGTACACAACCTAACCCTACACCTAAAGGAGCTGGAGAAAGAACAAGAAAGAAACCCTAAACCCAGCAGGAGAAGAGAAATCATAAAGATCAGAGCAGAAATCAATGAAATAGAAACCAAAAAAACAATAGAACAAATCAACGAAACTAGGAGCTGGTTCTTTGAAAGAATTAATAAGATCGATAAACCCCTGGCCAGACTTATCAAAAAGAAAAGAGAAAGGACCCAAATAAATAAAATCATGAATGAAAGAGGAGAGATCACAACCAACACCAAAGAAATACAAACAATTATAAGAACACGCTATGAGCAACTCTACACCAGCAAATTTGACAATCTGGAAGAAATGGATGCATTCCGAGAGACATATAAACTACCACAACTGAGCCAGGGAGAAATAGAAAGCCTGAACAGACCCATAACCAGTAAGGAGATTGAAACAGTCATCAAAAATCTCCACACAAACAAAAGCCCAGGGCCAGACGGCTTCCCGGGGGAATTCTACCAAACATTTAAAGAAGAACTAATTCCTATTCTCCTGAAACTGTTCCAAAAAATAGAAATGGAAGGAAAACTTCCAAACTCATTTTATGAGGCCAGCATCACCTTGATCCCAAAACCAGACAAGGATTCCATCAAAAAAGAGAACTACAGACCAATATCCTTGATGAACACAGATGCAAAAATTCTCACCAAAATACTAGCCAATAGGATTCAACAGTATATTAAACGGATTATTCACCATGACCAAGTGGAATTTATTCCAGGGCTGCAAGGTTGGTTCAATATCCGCAAATCAATCAATGTGATACAACACATCAATAAAAGAAAGAACAAGAACCATATGATACTCTCAATAGATGCTGAAAAAGCATTTGGCAAAGTACAGCATCCCTTCCTGATCAAAACTCTTCAAAGTGTAGGGATAGAGGGCACATACCTCAATATTATCAAAGCCATGTATGAAAAACCCACCGCAAATATCATTCTCAATGGAGAAAAACTGAAAGCTTTTCCGCTAAGGTCAGGAACACGGCAGGGATGTCCATTATCACCACTGCTATTCAACATAGTAGTAGAAGTCCTAGCCTCAGCAATCAGACAACAAAAGGAAATTAAAGGCATCCATATCGGCAAAGAATAAGTCAAACTCTCACTCTTCGCAGATGATATGATACTACATGTGGAAAACCCAAAAGACTCCACTCCAAAACTGCTAGAACTTGTATAGGAATTCAGTGAAGTGTCAGGATATAAAATCAATGCACAGAAATCAGTTGCATTTCTCTACACCAACAGCAAGACAGAAGAAAGAGAAATTAAGGAGTCAATCCCATTTACAACTGCACCCAAAACTATAAGATACCTAGGAATAAACCTAACCAAAGAGACTAAGAATCTATACTCAGAAAACTATAAAGTACTCATGAAAGAAACTGAGGAAGACACAAAGAAATGGAAAAATGTTCCATGCTCCTGGATTGGAAGAATAAATATTGTGAAAATGTCTATGCTACCTAAAGCAATCTACACATTTAATGCAATTCCTATCAAAGTACCATCCATTTTTTTTCAAAGAAATGGAACAAATAATCCTAAACAAACAAAAAATATGGAACCAGAAAAGACCTCGAATAGCCAAAGGAATATTGAAAAAGAAAGCCAAAGTTGGTGGCATCACAATTCCGGACTTCAAGCTCTATTACAAAGCTGTCATCATCAAGACAGCATGGTACTGGCACAAAAACAGACACATAGATCAATGGAACAGAATAGAGAGCCCAGAAATAGACCCTCAACTCTATGGTCAACTAATCTTCGACAAAGCAGGAAAGAATGTCCAATGGAAAAAAGACAGCCTCTTCAATAAATGGTGTTGGGAAAATTGGACAGCCACATGCAGAAAAATGAAATTGGATCATTTCCTTACACCACACATGAAAATAGACTCAAAATGGATGAAGGACCTCAATGTGAGAAAGGAATCCATCAAAATCCTTGAGGAGAACACAGGCAGCAACCTCTTCAACCTCAACCACAGCAACATCTTCCTAGGAACATCGCCAAAGGCAAGGGAAGCAAGGGCAAAAATGAACTATTGGGATTTTATCAAGATCAAAAGCTTTTGCACAGCAAAGGAAACAGTTAACAAAACCAAAAGACAACTGACAGAATGGGAGAAGATATTTGCAAATGACATATCAGATAAAGGGCTAGTGTCCAAAATCTATAAAGAACTTAGCAAACTCAACACCCAAAGAACAAATAATCCAATCAAGAAATGGGCAGAGGACATGAACAGACATTTCTGCAAAGAAGACATCCAGATGGCCAACAGACACATGAAAAAGTGCTCCATATCACTCGGCATCAGGGAACTTCAAATCAAAACCACAATGAGATATCACCTCACACCAGTCAGAATGGCTAAAACTAACAAGTCAGGAAATGACAGATGCTGGCAAGGATGCGGAGAAAGGGGAACTCTCCTACACTGTTAGGTGGGAATGCAAGCTGGTGCAACCACTCTGGAAAACAGCATGGAGGTTCCTCAGAATGTTGAAAATAGAACTACCCTATGACCCAGCAATTGCAATACTGGGTATTTACCCTAAAGATACAAACGCAGTGATTCGAAGGGGCATGTGCACCCAAATGTTTATAGCAGCAATGTCTACAATAGCCAAACTATGGAAAGAACCTAGATGTCCATCAACAGACGAATGGATAAAGAAGATGTGGTATATATACACAATGGAATACTATGCAGCCATCAAAAGAAATGAAATCTTGCCATTTGCAACGACGTGGATAGAACTAGAGGGTATCATGTTTAGCGAAATAAGTCAATCGGAGAAAGACAACTAACACATGATCTCCCTGATATGAGGGAGAGGAGATGCAGCATGGGGGGTTAAGGGGGTAGGAGAAGAGTAAATGAAACAAGATGGGATTGGGAGGGAGACAAACCATAAGTGACTCTTAATCTCACAAAACAAACTGAGGGTTGATGGGGGG